>NW_007256666.1:667039-697231 GCF_000164805.1 Carlito syrichta
GATCACCGGAGCCCAGTAGGTCGAGGCTGCGGTGACCGGGAACGGCCACTGCACTCCAGTCTGGGTGACAGAGTGAGACTCCAACTCAAAAAAAAAAAAAGAAATACTAGGTTAGAAGCACCGTGGATTTGACTAATATGATTGTTACTGTGGTCTCAAGACAAGTCAGCCACTTCTGGCCTACTCCAGTCTAGCTTCCATTTTAAACAGTCCTTTACATATGTGTGTTCTTTTACATTGTAATCTTTCATTCTCATAGCTATGTTATGTAAGCACATGTCTATGTATTGATATGATTAAAAGGATGGACTAGGGTTGGGCATTGTTTTAAACATTTTGAGTTGTGTCTAAGATTGGGAGTAAATTAAAAAGTACAATAGAGATAAAAACTTAGAATTAGTCTAATAAAAGAAAGGAACTAAAAAGGGCCCTGCTGAGGAAAGAACAGAACTCCATCTTCCAAAGATGGATTATAGCAGGTGGAAAAGTACATTACCAATGTTGTGAAACTTTCCTTATGCTTTATTCTTATTTTTTCTCTCATCTTTATGTGAATATTAGATCTATATTGTTTATGTTATATAATAAAAATTTCTCTAGGACAGTTGATTCATTTCTTTTCATTTCCTTAAGCCTGGAGAAAATGCAGAAAGATACCGGTACAGGAAAAGAATCTGTTCTCCCTGCTGTGCTTCATAAACCTACTGTGTCCCGTACTGACCACATCTGGCACTATGATGAAGAATATCTTCCAGATGCCTCCAAGCCTGCTTCTGCCAACACCCCTGAGCAGGCAGATGGTGGTGGCAGCAATGGATTTATAGCTGTTAACTTGAGCTCTTACAAGCAAGAGATTGATTCCAAAGAATGGGTGATTGTGGACAAGGAGCAGGATCTTCAGGATTTTAGGACAAATGAGGCTTTAGGTCACAAAACAACTGGAAGCCCTTCTGATGAGGAGCCCGAAGTGCTTCAAGTCCTGGAGGAATCACCTCAAGATGAAAAGCTCCGATTATGTCCTTGGGCAAAAAATGATCATTTAAAGAAGGAAACCTCAGGTGTGGTCTTACCACTTTCTACAGAATGTCCTGCCACTGCTGCTTCAGAACAATATACAGATAGGATGGAACTCCAGGCTGGAGCTGCTAGTCAGTTTATTGCAGCGACACCCACAAGTCTAATGGAGGCACAAGCGGAAGGACCCCTTACAGCGGTAAGAAATATGTTCCTATCATTATTTGTTATTATCCACTGAAGCTGCTATTAAGAAAGGACTAATAGTTGATCACCTAAGCTTTTTCAGTAGAGGCCTAAGTTTGTCAAATGGGTAAAGGGGGTGATATTTGGACTAAGTGCTATAGTCAACCCTCCAATATGAAATTTTTCAAAAAATGAGGTTTTCTTTCATTGTACCAAATTCAATATACAAAATGTCATTATAACCTAATTTGATATAACATTTCTAATTAAAAAACAAGAGGTATCAATCCATATATGTTTATAGATAGTATGATTTTTTAAAAATTTGTAATTCTGGGGCCAGGCTCAGGCTCAGTCTGTAATCCCAGCACTTTGGGAGGCCGAGGCGAGTGGATTGCCTGAGCTCACGGGTTGGAGACCAGCCCGGGTGACTTGGCGAAACCTCATCTCTACAGTAAAAAAAAAAAAAAAAATTAGCCAGGCATGGTAGCGCGTGCCTGTAGTTCCTACTACTTAAAAAGCTGAGGTGGAAGGATCACTGGAGCCCAGCAGGTCGATGCATGGGTGGCCATGAGCATGCCACTGTATTCCAGCCTGGGCAACAGAGTGAGATTCCAACTCAAAAAAATTAAAAATAAAAATAAAATAAAGTTTGTAATTTTAGAGATTTTTACTATATATTTATTTGCTGAAGAAGGCATATATTTAACCATTCATGGTTTGTTCTTGACACTATATACCTTTGCTAAGTCCAAGCTTTTTATTCTCTTTCTCTTTTGTAACCTCCATCCAGAAATTTCTCATACTTTACATTCTGTTTTTGAGTTGGAGTCTCACCGCTTCACCCAGGTTGGAGTGCAGTGGCGTGCACCACAGCCTTAACCTCCTGGGACTCCTTCCACCTCAGCCTTCTGAGTAACTGGGACTATAGGTGTGCACCGCCACACCCCGCTAATTTTTTTATTTTTTTGTAGAGATGAGGTCTCACTATGTTGCCCAGGCTAGTCTCAAACTCCTAAGCTCAAGTAATCTTCCCATTTGGCCTCCCAAAGTACTGGGATTACAGACTTGAGTCACCATACTCAGTTTACATTCTTCTTAAACAATAGTTTTTCAGTTTTGATGGCCACCGTTTAAGGCCTCACTTTGGTAGGTATGAGATAAAGTGAGCTCAGGAATCTTCATTTTAATAAGCAGGTAGAGGCAGTTATGATACAGGTCTTTTGCAGAGGAAACTTTTGAGGAAACACCTGTTTACTCTCAGTTTTGAACATTCAGCTGTAGAGAAGCCTGTTACCAG
This sequence comes from Carlito syrichta, assembly GCF_000164805.1. NCBI lineage: Eukaryota > Metazoa > Chordata > Mammalia > Primates > Tarsiidae > Carlito > Carlito syrichta. The sequence continues at coordinate 669,540 of NW_007256666.1, forward strand.
TAAACAGTGATGCCCCTGGTGATTGTGTGAGCAGGAGGAACTCCAGAAAAGCCAGAGATGGACAAACAAAGCCCCCAAAGGCCTCCAGGCAATAAAGAACTGTGTACACACATCTTCAGCATCCACAGGCACATCTGTCTTTATGTGATGGGAGTTGACCGATTTCCTTAAATTTCATAATCTTCTAGCAGTCACCCTCTCACAACTCATTAGAAAATAGCATTGTCCCCCAAACTGAAATGTTTTCTATTAGAACACAATTCCACATGCAGGTATGGAACAGTGAGAAAAGACACCAATGAAATTTTATTTTGTTAACAGTTCTGAGAAATTTACTTGTGCTCCAAAATAGGGATAGTAATACCTGCCTGCTTTTTTCACCAATCAGAGTTAGTAAGTCTTTCCTTCTTTCCCAGGACTGCTTTGTACAGTAAGGTTGTTCATGGCATTAGAGGGACCTAGCCAAGGAAACAAATTGGGGCTGAAATATAACCCCAAGTTTGCTTTCTTTTTTTTTTGAGTTGGAGTCTCACTCTGTCGCCCAGACTGGAGGGCAGTGGCCACCGCAGCCTCGACCTGCTGGGTTCCGGCGATCCTTCCACCTCAGCCTTCCGAGCAGCTGGAATTACAGGCACGCGCTACGATGCCCAACTAATTTTTTGATTTATTGTAGACATGAAGTCTCGCCTGCCCAGGCAGGTCTCGAACCCGCAGGCTCAGGCAATCCATTCACCTCAGCCTCCCAAAGACGCGGGATTACAGGCTGAGCCACCAAGCCTGGCCCAACTTTGCTTTTTAAACTGTGAATCTCAGCACAGGACTGTTTCCCCTCTGAAGGACATTCTTTTCCAAATTGTATAAAGGTACCTTGTAGGCTAGAAGCAAATCCTACCACTTTTCTCCCGTCTTTTTTTCACCCTCACCTTTCCTGTTTCCATCATTCCCTCTTTCCACCTTCCTGGGTTCACGTTCTTCTTTTCTTTGACTTTGCTATGCTATGTACTATTATGCAAGCATTTTTCTAGTAGCATTCTGGTGTGCCTTCCCCCACAGAAGCTTTCTAAAGCTTTGGCTCCATTTCTAGTTTTTACCCTCTCTCAGTGCTCACCTATCCACAAAGATTTTTCTCATGGTTTTCTTACACTATCTGCAGTGTTTTCTCTGTCAAGTGTTTGAGAGACTTGTATTCATGTATTTGATAAGCTTGACCTTACTTTTAGATATCTTTTAATAAAATTCTTTCTCTTAACTGAAGTTCTCTAACTGTCAGTTATATCATTTGCATACTTATATCTCAAGGTTTTCGTTTCTTTTTTTTTTTAAATCAGAGTCTCACTGTCGCCTAGGCTGGAGTGTAGTGGCACACTCACAGCCACCGCAGCCTCAACCTGCTGGGCTCAGGTGATCCTTCTGCCTCAGTCTATAGCTAGAACTACAGATGTGCGCTACCACACCCAGCTAATTTTTTGATTTATTGTAGAGACGTGGTCTTTCCAAGTTGCCCAGGCTGGTCTTGAACCCTGGGCTCAGGCAATCCACTCACCTCTGCCTCCCAAAGTGCTGGGATTACAGGTTTGAGCCATTGCACCTGGCTTGTTTTTCTAAGAGACAAGATCTCACTCTATCACCTAAGCTGGAGTGCAGCAGCATGAGTATAGCTCACTGTAACCTCGACCCCCCTGGGCTCAAGTTGTCCTCCCACCTCAGCCTCCCAAGTAGTTAGGATTATAGGTATATGCCACCACACCCACCATTGTTTTATTTTCTTGTAGAGATGGGGGTCTTGCCATGTTGTCCAAGCTGCTCTTAAACTCCTGGCCCCAAACAGTCCTCCTACCTCAGCTTCCCAAAGTGCTGGGATTACAGGCATGAGCTCCTAGCCTTTTCTAAGATACTAAATTTCCCATTTCTTACGCTTTGGATGAAAATATATTTATCTTGATTTTCTTCCTGAGACTTAAATCAGGGTTTACTTTTACAAAGCAGTTGGTCTCACATCCCTAGTTTACCACAGATACATTAAATAGAGAGTGCTGCCAGTTAATCTTTTCAGATCTCTTGCAGCTCTGATTTTTACTCTAGCTTGGACAATGTGATAAAGCATATTACTGTTCTATCCGAACACTTTAAAATAAGATATATTCTGATGGGAAACTGAGTTCGTTCATTTATGTCTTTTTCACGCAGGATTATTTCTTTTTTATGATGATATGAAGGGAAACTATGCTAATATCTTAGTAGAGAGAAATAAACAAAGCAGGCTGGGCATGGTGGTTCATACCAGTATTCCCAAATTTTTGGGAGGCCGAAGCAGGAGGATCACTTGAGGCCAGGAATTTGAGAACAACCTGGGCAACATAGCAAGACTCCTGGTTCTACAAAAAATTTAAAAATTAGCTGAGTGTGGTGGCACATGCCTGTAGTCCCAGTGATTCAGGAGGCTGAAGTAGAAGAATTTTTTGAGCCCAAGAGTTCGAGACTGCAGTGAACTATGATCGTGCCACTGCACTTCTGCCTGGTCAACAGAGCAAGACCTTGTCTCAATAAAAAAAAAAAAAAAAAAAAAAAGACAAAGCAAAAGTTAACCTATTTATATTACAAATATAGTTGGGATATTAAATTAACATGCTAAGAACTTCGGGTATGCTTTAGTTCTCTTTATTACAAGAGAGTTGTCAGCCTTGTTTAGGACTTCCCTTATCCATATATATGAAACCACTTATTATCAAATAGCTTGTATAAAATTTTTATATAATATATTTTGAAAAATGGATATATTTGCTAGATTGAAAAGAAACTAATTTGAGATTAATTCGGAAATTAGTTTTTCTCCCAGGGCAAATAGTGATGAAATCGGTTCAGTATAAATCATTTCTAAAGAAGATGCTGAACAACATGGGTTTCAAGGGAGTAAAATAAGGCCAAGCTTTGACTTATAGAAGATATATTAAATTTACATTTTGATTAGCAAATGGAGAGATAAAATTAAACTGGCATAAATGAACGAGTATAGAGAAGAAAAGGAAACAATACAACTTGAACTCCTTCCAAAAGAGGCCTAACTACTGATCCAGAATGACATTAACTATAGGAAAGAATGTGAACAGTTTTGTGTGATGTTATGTGACTGTTGATAGGGAGAAGGATGAACTTTAACCAGTGATGTTGCAAAAGTGGAAGAGTTACTACCCGCAGAATAGAGAGGCAGATTGTACCACATGATCTCTTGGTTCTAAATAGTCCTTTAGAAAGCCAGTGTTTCATTTTAATATTACCTTTAGAAGCGGTATAAGTGTGACTGCAACTAATAGCACCACCTACATGTTGTCTATTGCTGTGTAACAAATTACCCCCAAACTTCATAGCTTTACACAACAAGCAGTAATTATTTCACACAGTTTCTGTGGTTGGAAATACAGGAGTGGTCCTTAGTTCAGTGGTTCTGGTGCACAGTCTCTCATGAGGTTATTGTCAAACTGTCAGCCAGAGTTGAAATCATCTTAAGGTATGACTGGGATGGGAAGATTTACTTCCAAGCTCACTCATATGGCTATTAGCAGGCCTCAGATCCTCACTGACTATTGGGCAGAGACTTTAGTTCCTCACCATTTGGGTATGTCCATATTGACATGACATCCAGCTTTCCCAGTGAGTGAGGTGAGAAAGAGACATAGATGGAGGAAGAGATGGAGCGAACATGCCCCCACCAAGATAGATGCCATTATAAAAGATATCTTTTATAATCTAACTCAGAACGGGCATTCTGTCACTTCTGCCATATTCTGTTAGTCACACAGACTAACTCTGCACAATGTAGGAAGGACCATACAAGGGTGTGAATACCAGGAGGCAGAAGTCACTGGGGACCATTTTAGAGGCTGGCTACCATATTACCTTATATTTATATTATACAGAATACTTCCATATTTGATCTCAACAGCAACTCCATGGAGCAAGCAGAGGGAATATTATTATTCCTTCTTGGTGTCACTGAAGGCACCAAACCTCAGGATAGGGAGATGTTTCATGAAGTCATATGACTGGTAGGCTAGGACTGGTGTTCTATCCCTCATACCAGGAGATCGTACCTCATACCAGTCTTCTGTTCCTCATACCAAGACATTATCAGCGTACTAAAGGACTTTCTTCATTGACTTGTTTTTTAGAGGTAAAGAAGAGGAAAGAGGGCCAGGCATAGGGGTTCACACCTATAATCCTAGCACTTTAGGAGGCCAAGGTAAGAAGATTGCTTGAGCCCAGGACTAACCTAGGTAACATAGCAAGACCTCATCTCTACAAAAATTAAAAAATTAGCTGGGCATGGTAGCACATGCCTGTAGTCCTAGCTACTCAGGAGGCTGAGGTAGAAGGATTACCTGAGCCCAGAAGGTCAAGGCCTTGATTGTGCCACTGCCCTTCAGCCAGGTGACAAAGTGAGACTCTGACAAAAAAAAAAAAAAAAAAACGAGGATGAAGTGGAAAGAGGGTATGAAGTAATGCACCAAAAAAAGGCAGGACCAATACAGGGAGTAGCAGAATTTTTATAATCTATCTGTTAACCAGCATCTGTTGAGAGAGTTTCTCTGGCTGTATTTACAGGAGTACCAATACCCAGTACTAATAAAATATAAATTAGTTAACTGCAATGCCTTAATTCTGTGCTTTTCGTTTCTTCAGACCTGTGAGGTATCTGCTTTACGCTATACTTTAGGGATACAAGTTTGGCATCAACCTATCAGGTTGGCAATAAAAACCTACACTGGTCAGGGCTTGGTGGCTCAGCCTGTAATCCCAGCACTTTGGGAGGCCGAGGAGAGTGGATTGTCTTAGCCTGCAGGTTCAAGACCAGCCCGGGCAACTTGGCAAGACCTCGTCTCTACAATACATCAAAAATTAGCCGGGCATGGTAGTGCATGCCTGTAGTTCCTGCTGTTTGGAAGGCTGAGGTGGATGGATCGCTGGAGCCCAGCAGGTCGACACTGGGGTGATCGTGAGTGTGCCACTGCACTCCAGCCTGGGCGACAGAGTGAGACTCCAACTCAAAAATAAAAAGAAAAAAGAAAACCTACATCTAGCCAATTACCTTATAAAACTTGAAATGATTGTAGTGGGCTATGTATAAGAATAAGAACACAGACAAATCTGCCTAGGACTGAAAAGTGTGATTTGGGGCATTTTTATTTTCTAAACAATAGCTTATTTTCTTAAAAAAAATAATTCCATGGTGAAGACGCTTTACTTTCATAATTACAGAGATAAGAAAAATTTAAAATCTTTCTGGAAATGTTAACAGTTTGAAAATATGTGAACTTTTAATAAGGATTAAGTTTACAGGCAGGAACTAGGTTTAATTGGCTCATGCCTGTAATCTCAGCACTTTGGGAGGCCAAAGCAGGAGGATTGCTTGAAATCAGGAGTTAGAGACCAACCTGGACAACGTAGCAAGACCTCGTTTCTTAAGAAAAAAGTTTGCTGGAGGAAGATGCGAATGTCAGACAAAGAGAACAGAATGTGCAAAGGCCTAAAGGTTTGAAGCACCAGCTAGCAATGCATTTAAATAAGTGATCCAGAAATGTTAGGCAGAAGAAAGAGGCTGAAGACTAGCTATAAATGGTAAGGTTATGAAAGGCCTTGCCTGCCATGTTGGGATGTGTGGACTGTGGGACAAGGGACTGTGCCACCTTTGAGGCAGTGGAGAAACATGCTCTTTGGTGACAGAATAGGGGAGAATGGGCGCGGGCAGCAGCCAGTGAGGAGGCTTTGACAGTAGTCTGGGCAGATATGATGGAAGCAATGAAGATTTGAGAGACATTTCAATTTGAAATAGTAATCCCACTTGGTTTTTCTAGTGAGATGTATTCTACTTGTTTGAATACTTTGTATCAACTAGAGTGTGTGAAAGCTCATGGAGTACTCAGAGCCTCCACTGAAACAGGAATGATCCATACTTGTATTAATAGATGTACACTTTAATAATGTGAAAAGAAAGACTTTGGTTTGCCACCTGATTAACATCTTAAAATGAATTTTTCAGAAAAGTTTAATATATGTGCACTGACAGGGGAGTGGCCAAATGACAATGGATTCCTATTTTTGTTGTTGTTTTTTGTTTGTTTTGAGTTGGAGTCTCACCCTGGCTGGAGTGTAGTGGCACACTCACGGCTACCACAGCCTCCACCTGCTGGGTTCGGGTGATCCTTCTGCCTCAGCCTTCCAGGTAGCTGCAATTACAGCACGCGCCACCATGCCCTGCTAATTTTTTGATTTATTCTCAAGATTAGGTCTCACCAAGTTGCCTAGGCTGGTCTGGGTTGTTTCTTAGACCCTGGGCATCAACAAGTACTCTGGCTTGGGGGTATGTCAACTGCTTGGTGGTTTGGGGGTCTCTCCTGCTCAAGGGAGGACTTCTAGTGTGGGACTGTCAGACTGTTTCTCTGCCTGAAAGTGTCGGCAGCAGGAGTTGGTTTCCCTGATGTGCAAGGCCAGAGTCCCAGCTGATCCTGGTCCAGTATCTAAGCAGTGGGGTCATGTCAGCCACCCCGTGTGCTTGGTAAAATGAAGATGGAGACCCATGGCAGTAACTACTGGCCTCCAGAACAGGACACACCCCAGAGATGGTGCCTCGAGCTGCGACAACTTGGCTTACAGGGTTGGGTGGGGTGAGAAGGGCACACATGGTTCTCCTCACCCAGGGTAATGTATCTGCATGAATTTCCAGCAGTTTCCCAAGCTGGGAGATTGTGGGATTGGTAGTAAGGGTTGCAGATGTTTGCACTGGCAATGGAGGCTGGTAGGGACCTTCTGCTTTTTTTTTTCCCCTGCAACAGGAAGGTTTTCTTGACTTCAGACAAATCTGAGTGGGGAAAAACAGGCAGGCAGTGGGTGGGTGCCTCCATGCTGCCCTCCTGGGCTTCTAGGCACCACTCTCTTGCTGCACTCTAGCATTCTCCCTTTGACACTCAGCAAATCTTAGTTGTTTATTTGTTGCCTTGGTCCTATTTTGTTGGGAGGGGGGTGCCAGGCACCTCTAGTCAACCATCTTGTTCCCATTTTTTTTCATACGGCCTTTTAATATTCAAATGTTACCAATGCTGTGTACTGGTTTTTAATAGAAATAAAACTTTAGGACATAAAATCATGGTTCAGTAATAATATTTTAGTTTTATTCATAATTTTCAACACTTGCATAAAGTAGTATAAAAATGCTTTAAACAAAAGAAGTCCATAGTGGAATTTATAACCCAAAGACATTGAATGGTTAAAATTTAATTTTTTAATAGGTTGTTAATTTGTTTTCTGTAATTCAGTTATTCTTGACCGTATTAGGAACCAATAAATTATTCTACTACTTATATCTCTTCTAAATTGTCTCTGTCAACAGACAAAAATGAGATGTAGACATTTTATATACCACATATCTTTCCTTTGGAAAAATAACTGGAATGGATGATGAATTTCCCAAAGTTTTTATTATCTTAGTATCATTGGAGTCCTTGAATGAGAGAAAAGTAAAAGGATAATTTGTAAATTAAAAAGCATATGGTAGTTGGTCTGCAGTTCATTGTTTCTTGCTAGTAGCCAGTTCGAAACATGGAGTGACTGAAAAATAATGAGGCTGCTTTACCTGAACTGCAAAGTAATGACACTAATTTTAGTAAAATTTAGTACTAGGTATTAATAAAATATAAAGTATGAAAGAAATGGAAAATATTGAAGTTCTTTTCTAATTCTACAGAAAGGTGTACATGATGCAATTTGAGAACAGAAGACAGGAAATGATTGAATTAATGCCTAAATGAAATGTTTATGAATTATAGAAATTAAGGATATGAAAGATGCTTATGACTTACTGGCAGATCATGTATTTAGTCCATTTGTAGAGTATCCCGTATGATAATTGCTTTTATGTCTTTATGGTCTAAGGCTAAGGAAGCTATTTTCAGCTACACTTAGAATTAGCTTTCTCTTCTCTGCACTCAACTATTGATTCTACATTTTCTCCTTTTATTTTGTCAGGCAATGTTTTTGCAGACTCAGTTTCCCAGACTTCATTTCAGAGCATGCAATATGTGTCAGCAGGCTGCGTATAACTTTGAAGATTCTGAAGTCCTATCTATGACTTCTTGCTTGTATTTTTCCTCATTTGTGAATTTGTATTACTTTTTTTTTTTGAGTGGGAGTCTCACTTTGTCACCCAGACTGGAGTGCAGTGGCCACTCCCAGCCACCGCAGCCTCAACCTGCTGGGCTCCGGCGATCCTTCCACCTCAGCCTTCTGAGTAGTTGGAAAAAAAAAAAAGAGAGAGAGAGAGAGAGAAAGAGAAAGAGAGAGAAACTACAAAATGAAATTTTTTTTTTTTTTGAGTTGTAGTCTCACTCCGCCACTCAAGCACTTACGGCCACCCCAGCGTCAGCCTGCTGGACTCTGGAGATCCTTCTGCCTCAGCCTTCCAAGTAGCCAGAACTTCAGGCACACGCTACCACACCCTGCTAATTTTTTAAAAATTTATTGTAGAGACAAGGTCTCGCCAAGTTGCCCGGGCTGATCTCAAACCCATGGGCTCAAGCAATCCACTTGTCTAGGCCTCCCAGAGTGCTGGGATTACAGGCTGAGCCACCAAGCCTGGCCACCTAAAGTGAAATTTTTAAAAGTTATTTAAGGAATACTTTATAACATTTAAAGTATTATAGAAATATTATATAGGAATAACTTATGCACAGTTTATCTTTATTGCTCAGAATCTTTTCAAGAACAATTCTCCTCTCTGGTGATTTATATATATTTTATTTTTTTATTATTGTCATTTTGAGTTGTTTGTTTTTTGTTTGTTTTTTGAGATAGAGTCTTTCCTAAACTGGTCTTAAATTCATCCTCCCACCTCAGCCTCCCACGTAGTTGGGGTTATAGGAACATGCCATTGTACCTGGCTCATATATATTTTCTATATACAAGATAGTCACTCTGTTTTTCATCCCACACATACTGCATATATCCTGAATCTTAAATGAGTTAATCTCAGAACTGTAGAAATTAACCCTAGCGTCAATCTCAGACCAGTAGAGTATTAATTCTGTGACACTGCTGAGTTCATTTTGACTGATGTACTTAGAATTTCATTTAATAATAAGGTGACTATTTTTGATTTCCTTTAAATATTGGTAATCATCTCCCTTGGCATTATTTGGCATTTAATATCATTTCACACTTGGTTTTCTTATCATGATTACTTTTGGGTCATAAGAAGTAAATTTTGAAAAGTGAATTACTGTAAATTTTAGATTTCAATATCATTTTTAAAATATACTAGAAAATTGCCATCTGCCTAAATAAATTTTAGAGTAATTAAAAGAAAGTTACAAGTATGAGGTAACTTCCTGAAGGGAAACAGCACCAACAGAACTTAGTGCTTTTCCCCAAAGTCATTTTAGGTTTGGGATTATTGCCAAGAGATCAGATCAGAACCTAAATAACCTGTCTTGGATTAACCTGAAAGATCTTCAGGATTCTAGTTACATTTAGGAGCTATTCTAGAATGTTAGTTTGGTGATTTTTCCTGGGCTGGGCTTAGGACAAGCTTTACAAATCCATAAAATAAATTGTATTCCTGACATAAACTGAAATAATTCTAAACACCTTAACTGACCCTGAGACCACACTGGTTTCTTGACACCTTTGGATTAGAGATTGAGACTAAGCTAAATCTCCCATGATTGTTTCAAATTCATTTGCATTGTATTCAGACCAATTTCTATAGTTTTCCAAGAACTTAATGGGTTTCATTAAGTGACTTGAACTTAATTGATTTCTCAAAAAGGCTTTTTTCTTACCAGTTTATATAGTTATTTTCAGCTTACTTACATGTCACTTTTTAACAAATGTGATGATAAAACTTTAGGTGTCTTTTTTTTTTTTGAGTTGGAATCTCACTCTGTCACCCAGACTGGAGTGCAGTAGCACGCTCACAGCCACTGCAGCCTCAACCTGCTGGGCTCAGGTGATCCTTCCTCCTCAGCCTTCCAAGTAGCTGAAACTACAGGCATGTACCACCACACCCAGCTAATTTTTTTTATTTATTGTAGAGATGAGGTCTTGCCAAGTTGCCCAAGCTGGTCTCAAACCCCTGAGCTCAGGTAATCCTCTCACCTTCGACTCCCAAAGTCCTGGGTTTGCAAGCATGAGTCACCATGCCCAGCTAGGTGACTTAAGAAAGGACATTGTTATTAGATACTGAATCTTATTAAAATAGAATTAAAATTACCTCAGTGGAAGATGAGTAGAATTTTCACTCTTAAAAAATTAGAGGAGAACTGGGTATGGTGGCTCACACCTGTAGTCCCAGCACTTTGGGAGGTGGAGGCAAGAGGATTGCTTGAGCCCATGAGTTTGAGACCAGCCAGCCCGGGCAACATGGTGAGACCTTGTCTCTACAGTAAATTTTTTAAAAATTAGCCAGGAGTAGTGGCACATGCCTGTGGTTCCAGCTACTTGGAAGACTGAGGTAGAAGGATCACCTGAGCCCAGCAGGTCAAGGCTTCGGTGGCTGTCAGAGTGCCACTGCACTCCAGCTTGGGTGACAGAGTGAGATTTCAACTCAAAAAAAACTGGAGAAGATATGAAACATTAGTAAATATCTTTGTATGTCTTTGCTTATAGGAAGATAAAATATTCCTAACATAATTTGATTGATAGACTTTATGGAAAACAACAAAATACATGAAAATTTGAGGTTTTTAAATGAATAGTCATTTGTCAATATTTGTTCTGGCAGGAAATAGAACATTCGAAGGGATTTGGAGAGAATCTAATGTAAGGAACACTGTGCAGATACATGGACAAAATAAGAGAGTCAACAGGACCAGCAATATAGGGAGCCATTCCTACCATGACCCCTGAAAGGGGAGGGGGGACATGGGTGCTAGCAGAACTTGGTGAGAGTCATAGCTGTGAGAAAGAGGCCATAGAAAGGAGCCACCACCAAAGCTGCAGTCCCTAGGGAGGAAGCAGGGAGAATCATTACTCAACCCTGTCTTTTCTCCAACCCTCTGATTCTCTGTTGTATCTTTATTGATATCTTACATAATTTCATTTTAATATTTTTCTCCTCTCTCTCCAGATTACAATTCCTAGACCTTCTGTGGCATCTACACAGTCCACTTCAGGAAGCTTTCACTATGGTCAGCAGCCAGAGAAGAAAGATCTTCAGCCCGTGGAGCCCACTGTGGAACTTTACTCTCCAAGGGAGAACTTCTCTGGCTTAGTTGTGACAGAGGGTGAACCTCCTAGTGGGGGAAGCAGAACAGATTTGGTGCCTCAGATAGATCACACTGGTCATGACATGTTACCCAATATTAGAGAAAGTGACAAATCTCAAGACCTAGGACCAAAAGACCTTCCTGACACTAACAGACTTGTTGTGAAAGAATTTGAGAATTTCCCCGGGGAAACTGAAGAGAAAAGTATTCTTTTAGAGTCCGATAATGAAGATGAGAAGTTAAGTAAAGGGCAGCACTGTATTGAGATCTCCTCTCTCCCAGGAGATTTAGTAACTGTGGACAAGTATCACTCAGCTACCACATCAGAACCTCTTGATGTGACAAAGACACAGACTTTTAGTGTGGTGCCAAATCAAGACAAAAATAATGAGATAATGAAGCTCCTAGTGGTCGGAACTTCAGAAGTTTCTCCAAGAGTTATTGACCCACATATTAAAGGACAAGTAGGCCAGGTAACAGCAGTGCAAAAAAGTAAGATCCCTAAGGATGATGACATCATGAGCGAAGACTTGCCAGGTCACCAAGGAGACCTCTCTACTTTTTTGCACCAAGAGGGTAAGAGAGAGAAAATTGCTCCTAGAAATGGAGAATTATTTCATTGTGTTTCAGAGAATGAACATGGTCCCCCAACCCGGAAGGATATGGTTAGGTCATCCTTTATAACTAGACACAGCCGAATCCCCGTTTTAGCACAAGAGATAGATTCACCTTTTGAATCATCATCTCCAGTCTCTGCAAAAGAAAAACTCCTCCAAAAGAAAGCTTATCAGCCAGACCTAGTCAAGCTTCTAGTGGAAAAAAGGCAACTCAAGTCTTTCCTTGGTGACCTTTCAAGTGCCTCTGATAAATTGCTAGAGGAGAAACTAGCCACTGTTTCTGCTCCCTTTTCTGAGGAGGAAGTCTTCACTCCTTTTTCAAGACTGACAGTTGAGTCTCACCTGAGTAGGTCAGCTGAAGATAACTTTCTGACACCCATCATCTCCCAGTCCAGAAAGAGTAAAATACCACGGCCAGTTTCATGGGTCAACACAGATCAAGTCAATAGCCCAACCTCATCCCAGTTCTTGCCTCGGCCACCACCAGGAAAGCCACCCGCAAGGCCTGGAGTAGAAGCCAGGTAATGCTCACCATATGTTACATGTATAACATTAATTCTGCATCTGCTTTCTTGTAATATGTCAGTGGTATCATTTGTATGTTACTGCTCTTAGTATCTACTTTGTTTCTGGCCTTTCCAAAGCCTCATAGCTTAATGCTGTGGAAGCAGTCAGATTGATCCAGGTTAATTCTCTTTTTTTCAGTTTATTGTGGTAAAATACACATAACATGAAACTTATTCTCTTAACCATTTTTAAGTGCAGTTTAGTGGTATTAAGTACATTCACATTGTTGTGCAGCCATCACCACCATCCATCTCCAGAACTCTTTTAATCCTATAATATTGAAATTCTGTGCCATTAAACAATAAATCTCCATTATCATCTCCCCCACCAATCCCTGGCAACCACCAATCTACTTTCTGTCTCTATGATTTAGACTACTCTGAGTACCTCATATAGGTAGAATCATACAGAATTTGTCTTTTTGTAAATGGCTTATTTTACTTAGCATAATATCTTCAAAGTTTATGCATGTTATAGCATCTGTCCGAGTTTCCTTTTTAAGGTTGAATAGTAAGGACAAAATTACTTCTGTGTCATTTTGGTGTCATTTTGGTATTTGTTTTCTACAAGCTTTATAGCTTTTTATCCCTCATTTGCTACATCATTTTCTTCTTTTACATTTAGTTGACTTTTTATAATGAACCATTTAAATTCTTTTTGTGTATATTCTGTAGCTGTTTTCTTTGTGGTTACCATAGGTGTTACATGTAATATCCTAGAGTTATAACACTCTAATTTGTATTTATACCAGCTTAACTTTAATATCATGTAAAAACTCTGCTTCTTTACATCTTCATCTCCACTCCTTTCTGTTGTTGTCACACAATTACATCTTTATACACTGTGTGTCCAAAAACACAAACTAATAAATTTTAAAATGCATTAGTTTCTTAAATTATGAGGAAAACAAAATATGGAGTTACAAACCATTTTTAGAATAACACTAGCTCTTAATCGTTGCTTTTTTTGAAAACAAAGTATTGTTCTCTTAAGTCATGCAGAATACAAAAAGTAGAGTTATAAACTTGTTACAATAATCGTAGTTTGACCAGGCTTGGTGGCTCAGCCTATAATCCCAGCACTTTGGGAGGCCGAGGTGAGTAGATTGCCTGAGCCCATGGGTTCAAGACCCTCCTGGGCAACTTGGCGAGACCTCATCTCTACAATAAATCAAAAATTAGCTGAGCGTGCTGGTGCATACCTATAGTTTCAGCTACTTGGAAGGCTGAGGTGGAAGGATTGCCGGAGTCCAGCAGGTCAAGGATGTGGTGGCCAGGAGCATGCCACTGCACTCCAGTGTGGGTGACAGAGTGAGACTCCAACTCAAAAAAACAAACAAACAAAAATAGTAGCTTTTATAATTGCCCATGTTTTTGCCTTTACTTAAATCATTATCTCTTCTTCTCTATATTTTATATTTTTTTATTTTTGGATGTAGTCTTACTTTGTCCCCCAGGCTGGAGTGCAGTGCAGTTGTACAGTCAGCTCACTGGTACAACTCCTGGGCTCAAGTGATCCTCCCACCTTGGCCCAAAGTGATGGGATTACAAGTGTGAGCCACTGCACCTGGACTTTATTTCTTCTTCTTCTTCCTTTTTTTTTTTTTTTTTTTTAATATTTCTTTTTGGTTTCTTTTTAGGTTTTCTATCTCTTTACTGTTATTTCCATTTTGTTGATACATTTGTTTTAACTTTCTCCACATCTTACTTTAGTTCTTTGAGTATCTTTAATATAGTTGTTTTAAAGTTTTTGTCTAATAGATCTATCATCAGGTATTTTTCAGGTAAGAATTCTGTTGTTCTGTTTTCTTCCTCTGAATGGGCTATACCTTCCTGTTTCTGTATATGCTTTTAAAATTTTTTGTTGAAAATTAGGTGTTTGAATCTAATAATGTAATAACTCTGAAAATGAGTTTTTTCTCCTTCTTCAGGATTTGATGGGTTTATATATATATGGTTGTAGTCAATCTCTGTGTTGAAGATCAGCCTGAGGTGTAAATTTAAGGTCTTCTTAGGTCTTTTCTGAGCCTACACCTTTTCCTGGGTATGTGTAATTTCCCCAGTATATGTGGTTGCTTTTGAATATCTTAGTCTTTAATGTCTGGCTCCCAAGAGCAGAAAAGAGAAAAATGAAAGATGGAAAAAAAGGGCACTGGCCCTTTAGATCCCCTGGAAGTCACTTCAGCCTGAGGAAAATAGGCTTGCAGCAGTGAGGGGAGATAAAAGAATGGTTGCCCACCTCTTTCTCTGCCCCTCTCTGATCAGAAGCAGCAATGAGCAATCAGCACAGATCTCCAATAATTGAAGGACAGGGCTTTTCATTCATTTTATTATTATTATTATTATTATTATTATTATTATTATTATTATTATTATTATTTTGGGTAGGAGTCTCACTCTGTTGTGCATGCTGGACTGCAGTGGCCACTCCCGGCCATTGCAGCCTTGACCTGCTGGACTCAGGTGATACCTCCGCCTCAGTCTTCCAAGTAGCTGGAACTACAGGCATGTGCCACTATGCCCTGCTAATTTTGTGATTTATTGTAGAGATAAGGTCTTGCCAAATTGTTCAGGCTGGTCTCAAATCCGTGGACTCAGGCAATCCTCTCACCTTGGCCTCCCAAAACACTGGGATTATAGACGTGAGCCACGGTGCCTGACCTTCCTCAGTCTTTAAATGGTGGTTTGATTCATTTACAGAGTTTTAAAAAGAGATATATTGACATTTGGGCACTTTAAAAATCATTAAAAATTTTATTATGGTTTTTCACTATGCTTTTTTGATAAGAAATGTTTACCATGCCTCCCAAATTATGTAACTATTTATCCACATTCTCTTAATTGTCTATATTTTCAACATTTGACTAAATAGTAATATCTGAAATTTGTATGGGCTAATTTGGGGCTCTTTACTTTTCTCCAAATACTTGTTTAATAGTTCCTGGACCTGGGCCATCTATTTTTTTTTCTTTTGTTTATCTTTTTAAAATTTATTTTATTTTGTTTTTATTTTGGGATGATCTATTAAATAATATATTTTTTCTCCACAAATGTAGATCACCAAACCTATCATATGCTAGTTACTGTATGAGGCTGAACAATTTAGAGTTGCCATTTTTGTGTCAAAAATAGAATGTTGATAATTCTGTATGATTCATCCTATTACTAACTTCTGGCAAAAGCAAAATTTCCTTTTATTAAAGGATGATGTCAAATATTTTAATAATTGAAAAAATAAACTCAATTTAAAAAGAATTCAGATGTGTAACCAAGAAACTTTAGCTAGCAGCAATAAATGAGTTGTAGATATGGGATCAAGTCAGTGAGTGGGGTTGACTCAAACATTTCTCTCCTTAAAATAAAAGTAAACGCTGCACACTGCATTTTTAAAATATAATATTCTTTTCTCCCCTGTGGACTTTTGGGTCCACTTCACAACAGCTGAGCTGGCTCACTGAGCAAAGCTCTCACTATAAGGTCTTTCCTGCTCTGTCTTTTCCCTGCTGGCCTCATTATCAAAAATGTGCTACTGTCAGATATAAATGATGTTTCTCACTAAGTACGCTCAATAGCATTTTCCTTTCACTCTGTTTTTCTTCAAAATCTAACAATAAGCCATTTTGCCTTCATGAAAAAAGATCCCAAGCCTCTCTGACTATTCCCAGACTTGTGTCTTGGCATGACTGGCAGTCCAAGTGATTGATCCATAACCTTTGGGCACTCAGGCAATTATAAGTTGCCCATAAGCTTTTCTGTGCCAGCAGAGCAAATATAAATACTCAGGGATCTAATTCTGGGTCAACAAAGCTTTCTGTTCATGATGTTATATGAAATGAAGTTTTTTTCCTGTAAGATGGAATTCATTAGAGAACAATAAAAATTATTTGTGTTTTTCTTTCTAATCACCATGAAACATAATGATTACTTCTTTTTCCTTCTTTGTACATGCCTACATTTTTTCTACTTCCAACCTTTGACATTTTCTTCTACAGTCTTCCCACGAATCTAGGAATGGTGGTTAAGAAATCCAAGTTTCTGGTGTTCAAAGAAAAATGAAAGTCACAAATAGCCCTCGTAAAAGAAAGTTTCAGTATTTCCATTCCCATAATTCTGGGAGTTGTCAATCGTTTTTATTTTCACTAATGAGGCAATAACTCAAGAGCTGGTCCTCTTCTATCAGGAGACAAATATTATGAAACAGAACTGTCATTTGCAGAGGCGTATGTGTATGTGCTTGTAAGAAAAAAGGGCATTTTCTCAGCCAAGACAGAATGAGCTGTAATAGACTGATTACTAAATGGTTTATCATAAAATCTCAGTACTGGAAAAGAACATTAAAGGTCATATGGTTCAATCTCCTATTTACAAATATGCTTATTCAAAACAGAAAGGCCAAGTTAACAAGTTTTGGAAGCTGCTAAACGCTATCATCATCTCATTGTATGACCTCTCGCTTCCCCAAAATGTTCTGACACATGTATTTTTCACATTGATTGTCTTTAGAATTTCATGACATTGAGATAAATTGCAGACATTCTAGACTAGGTGATATTACACTTAGGAAAATGATGTTTTTCTGGTAGAATAACTGGTTCACTTTTCTATTTCATTTTAGCTGTTGTTTACTGGCTGTAGGAGGGGAGAACTGCTCCCAATCTCCTTGTGGCTTATTGTAAATTAATGACCCTCCTTACACCGCCCTTTCTGTCCATGTCCTTGGTCATGTGACTTCCTTTGGCCAACGGGACATTAGCAAATGTGATACAAGTGGACACTAGTAAAGTGCTTGAGGGTGCTTTCTCTTTTGTTGCACTTTAAATCCAATTTACCTGTGAACAGGCCCAGGCCAGTCAGCTAGAGACCTGTGGCCCAGCCAATCCATCTGCCAGATATATGAATGAGGCCATCTTAGACTAATCAGTCTCAGCTGAACCATCAGATAACTGAGACTACACAAGGCAAGACCAGCAGAAGGACCACAGAGTTAAACCTCTTCTACCTCTGCCTTAATCATGCTCTTCTAGCAAAATTCTAATCCTGGCTACAGTTAACTGTCCCTTCTATTCTGTGTCAGTATTGGAGAAGCTGGATCTGCTGGAGAAAATGACAGAACCCATGTGAGCACTCTCCATTTAAATTTTTTCTTTTTTTTTTGAGTTGGAATCTCACTCTGTAGCCCAGGCTGTAGTGCAGTAGCATGCTGCTCATGGCCACTGCAGCCTCGACCTGCTGGGCTCAGGTGATCCTTCTGCCTCAGCCTTCCAAGTAGCTGGAACTACAGGCATGCACCACTACACCCGGCTAATTTTTAAATTTATTGTAGAGATGAGGTCTTGTCAAGTTGCCTAGGCTGGTCTTGAATCTGTGGACTCAGGCAATCTTCTCCCCTCGGCCTCCCAAAGTGCTGGGATTACAGACTTGAGCCACCATGCCCAGTCCATTTAAACTTGTTATCAAAAATCGCTAAGAGGCTTTCAGCACTGCTGGCTAATCACATTATATTTTTCTTGGAAATTCATTTTCTAAATCTGAGACAACAATTTCACATCTTTTTCTCTTTGTTTCTCCAATGTCCTCATTCCCCAGAAACACTGATTACAAGTGTAAAGTTCACTGAGTTTTGACAAATGTATACACATGTGTAAACACAACCATGATCAAGATAGAGAACATTTCCATCATCCCAGAAAGTTCTTTCATGCCTTTTTGTAGACATATAATTTTATTTCTGTTGAGTAAATAACTGAAATGGAATTACTGGGTCAAAGGGTAGGTATATTTATCTAGAATTTGCCACCAAATCTAAGAACTGGTGAGTTTAGCCAGTATTATAGCAAGCAGCTTCCCAGCGAGTTTCGCCAGTATCTCAGCAGACAGCTTTCTAGTGAATTTCTCTGGCACCCAGATTCTGGTTTGTGGCTTGTTACTCCAAGTCTGTGGCACCTCAGTGAGCTATTCTTTTGCCTAATGGGCTATAGTCACAACCTCTCCAACAAGATCTGAATCTCTGCCTTGGTGATGAGCATGTGCCCTCTTCCAAGTTTGTTACTTTCTTGACTACTCTCTCTCAGCCCTCAAGATGGTGGCTGCTTCCTCCATCGGCTATTCCTATAGTTTGTTTCTACTTCTTAGTAGTTAATCCCCTGTTACTAGTTAATAATTATTTATATTAAAATTTCCCTTTTCAAATTACTGATGTGTTTTCAGTCTCCTGACTCAATCCTGACAAGTAGACTCCAATCATAAATTCTTTCCCACTGTGCCTTGAGAACATGTTCTGAAATATTCACTCATTTTCATTGCTACTGTTAGTAGCCAAGCCAAGATGACAATATGTTTGATTTGGGCAAATACAACAGCATCCTATCTGGTTTTTCTACTGTTTCGTTTGCCCTCTTCCCAGACCTTTCTACAGTGCATTCACTGTACAATGGCCATATTGAGCTCTTTTCTTTCTTTTCTTTTCTTTTCTTTTTTTGAGTAGGAGTCTCACTCTGTCACCCAGGCTGGAGGGCGGTGGCATACTCACGGCCACCACAGCTTCAACCTGCTGGGCTCGGGTGATCCTTCCACCTTAGCTTTCCAAGTAGTAGCTGGAACTACAGGCCCGGCTAATTTTTTGATTTATTGTTGAGAAGAGGTCTCTCCATGTGACCCAGGCTGGTCTGGAACCCTTGGGCTCAGGCAATCATCTCTCCTCTGCCTCCCAAAGTGCTGGGCTTACAGGCATGAGTCACTGCACCCAGCCATATTGAGCTTTTAATATAAATCCAGTCACATTACTACACTGCTTAAAACCCTCCAATAAGGATATATATAGCTTCAGTTTAGATATACAGAGAGCTAGAGAATATCTCCCATTCAACCATACAAGAAAAATTGGACAAACTGCAAACTAATGACTTTTCTTGAAGCAAACAGAGAACTGAGGCTATAGGGCAACCATATAACCCCAAATCTGAGGAAAGTCAGGTTCCTGCAGGAAGATATAGGACCCGAACATTTGCTAATCTGGGCCAGATGCTTCTGGATTCCATATAAGCTGGTAAGAGGATTCAGCTAAATGCTTTTAATGAATTGCTGAAGGCCAAACGTGAGCTAGTTTGAAGACTTTATCCTCTTGCAGGATTTTCCTCTGCCAACCCCACCAGGCATTCATAGGAAAGATCAAATAGAATCCTGCTAAAGCTTCCATCATGTTGTTGGCTGGGGGAGGGGAATGGCAGCCACTGCTAGAACTCTGCCCAATGCATCTCTCCTGCCTCCCCTATGGAAGGAAAGCCTAAAAGTTTTAGGGGGAAGAGCAATAAAAACAGTCATCTTAGGGCACTGGTGAATACCTGGTGCAGCTAAGGAAGACAGCAGGATAAAACAAGCTCTACCTCTGAAGAAAAGACATAAATACGTGCTAAGCCAAAACTCCAGCTGGAGGCAGAGCAGGAGCATTTGTGAAGGCCATGCCTTTGAGATTCAGTGATACAGCATCTGCCTAAGACTGAGTCTATATCAGACCATCATAGAATGCTCCCATCTCCCAGCCCTCACCACAGGTGAACTAGTATCAAGTAGAAATAATGGTAGAATAAAACTGGGGAACTGCAAGAGACATATGGTACTCTCCCTGTGGTGCAGCACAAATGGAAAACCCAAGGCCAAAAGAGGGGGAGACATTGAGAAAGTAACCTCTGGCAAATCAGCCCACACCCTCAACACTAGACTTCACTAGAGGAATTTGAAGCCTGTGGTTTACTGTGTGTAACCATAGCAACAACAAATTGCAAATGCTGGCTAGGTTAACACAGGCTTAGCAGATGGAAGCCACACACATCTCCAAGTGTAAAAATATTTACCTCAGTATTTACTGTCTTATTCAAGGTATTGGTTTTTAGCAAAAATATGCAGCATGCAAAAAATAAAAGCAAGAATAAACACCTTCCCAAGAGATAAAGCAATCATCAGGACCAGACTCTGATGTGACACATAGGTTAAAAAAAGAACATGGGGAATTTAAAATAATTATGACTAATAAGTTAGACTCCTATGTAAAAAGTAAGCAACATTTTCACAGAGGGATGGAAATTATAAGAAAGAATAACATGAAAATGCTACAAATAAAAGCCACAATAAGAGAGGTGAATAATACCTTTGACGACTTGACACAGCCAAGCAAAGAATTAGTAAACTTGACGATAAGTCAATAGAAATCATCTAAACCAAAACTCAAAGAAAAAAGAAAGAAAAAGCCAGAACAGTGTATCCAAAAGCAGCATACAAAATCAAATGACTTCACATATGCTTAACTGGAATTCCAGAAAGAAAAAAGAGAGACAGCAGGGAAGATGAAATATTTGAAGAAACAATGGCCTAAAATTTCTCGAGATTCTTGGCAGTTTCCAAACCACAGATCCACAGAGCTCAGAGAACACCACAGAGGACAAATAACACACATGTATATAATAGTCTATACATTTAAAAATAATCTAATTTCACCGCCAAATAATATCATACCACTCCATTTTAAGGAAAAACAGGATATTTGCATAGACTCAAGGTACCTTTCCAAAAATATTTATTGATTAGGTTATTATTTTTGACAGAAGTCCACAATGCCTTTAATATTCCAGAAAGTGGAGCTTAATTATCCTCTCCTCTCCTTCAGTATGGCTTGATCTTAGTGACTTGCCTCTAATGAGTAGAATGTGGAAAGAAAGAACAAAGTAACTTTACAGTGGAGAAATGTGGCAGACACCACCTTAACCAAGTAACCATGGTTAGCATCACCAGTGACAAGACATACATATTGATATCATGTGCCCCCTGATGTAATGCAACAAAAAGGGCACTTGCCTTTCTGTCACTCTTCTTGAAATTTTGTAGCCACAAGCTAATCATAAGGCCATTTCAGACAAATTAAACTTGAGGGACATTCAACAAAATACCTGACCAATACTCGTCAAAAGAAGACATTCGAGAAGCCAACAAACACATGAAGAAATGCTCAACCTCACTAATCATCAGGGAGATGCAAATCAAAACCACACTGAGATACCACCTAACTCCAGTCAGAATGGCAATTATCAACAACTCAAAAAATAACAGCTGCTGGAGAGGGTGTGGTGAAAAGGGAACACTTCTACACTGCTGGTGGGAGTGTAAACTAGTGCAACCTCTGTGGAAAGCAGTGTGGCGATTCCTAAAAGCTCTAAAAATTGACCTTCCATATGACCCTGCAATCCCCCTACTGGGAATATACCCTGAAGAACACAAATCACTCTATAAAAAAGATACCTGCACACGTATGTTTATCGCAGCGTTGTTCACAATAGCAAGAACCTGGAAACAACCATGCTGCCCATCAAAAGAGGACTGGATTAAAAAAATGTGGTACATATACACGATGGAATACTACGCAGCCATAAAAAAGAACAAAATCATGAATTTCGCAGCAACCTGGATGGAACTAGAGTCTATAATACTGAGTGACCTCAGACAGAAACAAAGATCAGAATATCACATGTTCTCACTCATATAATGGACCTTGAACATCCAATGTAATACTATAAGAAAATGACTGACGGTACTGGGAAACTATGGGGGGGAGGGGGATGGGATTAACAGTAGCAAATATCTGTCTGGGGCTGGGAAAATACCTCTTATCAACAGGGTGTCTGAATGAAACGTAATTGTACACCTAACCCTTAACTGTACCCCACAAAACTATAATAAAAATACTGATTAATTAAAAAAAAAAAAGTGTCAAGGTAGGCTGGGTGTGTGGCTCATGCCTGCAATCCCAACATATTGGGAGGCTGAGGTGAGAGAATTGCTGGAACCCAGGAGTTCGAGAACAACCTGGGCAACATAGTGAGTTCTCATCTCCACCAAAAAAAAAAGCCCCCCAAATTAACTGGGCTTGGTGGCATGTGCCTCTAGTCAGCTAGTCAGGATGCCGAAGAAGGAGGATCACCTGAGCCCAGGAGCTCAAGGCTGTGTTGAGCCATGGTTGTACCACTGCACTCTAGCCTGGGCAACAGACTGAGATTTTGACAAAAGAAAAAAATGTAGCAAGGTCATATAAGACAGGGAAAGACTGAGAGACTGTCACAGACTGGAGGGAAGCAAAGACACATGATAACTAAATGTAGTATAAGCATCTTGGATTGGATACTGGACTAGAAAGGTGACATTAGTTCAAAAATTGGCAAAATCTGAATATCTGTAGTTTAGTTAATAGTACTGTGCCAGTGTTCATTTCTTAGTTTTGATCATTGTACCATGGTTATGTGGGACATTAACATTAGGAATCTGGGTGAAGTGTATGCAGGGAACTCTTTGTAATATCTTGGCAGCTCTTTTGTAAGTCTAAAATGATTTCAAGATAAAAGTTAAAAATTAAAAAAACCTCCAATGACTTTCTATTGTTCTTAGAATGAAATCCAAACTCCTACCACAGCCTCCATAGCCATGCCCCAGCAGAACTCCTCACCCCCATTTTGAATAACTGTCCCCTTTGGTCACAATACTCCAACCGCACACATTCCTAAGACCCTTAGTCTATTAGTTCCGTTTGCTAGGAGCACTCATTCCATGTATTTTTTTCCCATGACTGTATTCTCACCATATCTTAGCCCGAGAGGTTTTTTGCTACTAAGCTTCTGAAGAAATACCATTTCCTACTATTCCCATCTTATTCTTTGTCTCATTGCTTTTTTTTTTTTTTTGAATCAGAGTCTCACTCTGTCGCTCAGGCTGGAGTGCAGCAGCACGCTCACGGCCACTGCAGCCTCGACCTGCTGGGCTCAGGTGATTCTTCGGCCTCAGCCTTCCTAGTAGCTGGAACTACAGGCATGCACCACCATGCCAGGCTAATTTTTTTTATTTATTGTAGAGATGAAGTCTCGCCAAGTTGCCCAGGCTGGTCACAAACCTGTGGGCTCAGGCAAACCTCTAGCCTCTGCCTCCCAAAGTGCTGGAATTACAGGTGTGAGCTACCATGCCCAGCTTGTCTCATTGCTTTGTTTTATATTCTTCATATCATTCATCTCTATGAGAAGTTACTATTATTGCTACTAATTCATTGTAGTTCCTCTGCAGCATAATGTAAGTTTCATGAGCGCATAATGCTCTGTAATAGTCTCCAAATGACCTTGTCTATCTTGCTTGTTGTTGTATCCTTGCAACCTAGAACAAAACTGGTGCTTAGTAATTACTCAGTAAATGTTTGTTGAAGGAATGAGTGAACTACCTTCTGTTAGATGTTATATCCAGAGACCAACTGAGAAAAAATCAGATTCATCTCCCATATATCATGTTCTCTCTTCTTAGGAAGTATTCTCATTGAGTGAAATGGTAGTCAGAATCAACTGATATTTAAATAAATAATATTAAAATCAGTATTTCTCTATTTGCAATGGACTGAACATTTATGTCCCTTTCAAATTCATATATTGAAATACTAACTCCTGGCCAGGTGTGGTGGCTCACATCTATAATCCCAGCACTTGGGGAGGCTGAGGTGAGAGGATTGCCTCAGCCTACAGATTGGAGACCAACCTAGGCAACTTGGCAAGACCTCATCTCTACAATAAATCAAACAATTAGCCAGGCGTGATGGTGCATGCCTGTAGTTCCAGCTACTTGGAAGGCTGAAGTGGAAGGATTGCCTGAGCCCAGCAGGTTGAGGCTGCAGTGGCTGTGAGCATGCCACTGTACTCCAACCTGGGCAACAGAGTGACTCCAACTAAAAAAAAAAAAATAAAAAAGAAATACTAACTCCCAATGTGATAGTATTAGAAGATGGGGCCTTTGGAAGGTGACTAGGTCATGAGGCTGGAGCTCTCACGAATGGGATTAGTGCCCTTATAAAAGGAACCAGAGAGTGCTTTCACCCTTTCTGCTATGTGAAGATACGATGAAAAGTTGGCAGTCTACAATCCAGAAGAGAGCTCTCACTAGAACCTGATTATGCTGGCACCCTAATCTTGGACTTTGAGCTTCTAGAATCATGAGAAATAGATTTATGTTGTGTGTAAGCAACTCAGTCTATTGAAATTTGTTGTAGCAGCCTGAGCTAAGACAAATGAATTACAGGGCAAAGTCGATCCTAGCTCAGGCCCAGGAAGCTTTAGAGCAATGAAAAATATAGGGTGATTAAATTAAGGGAAGAAGAAACAATCAAAATCCATTCTTGCTGAGCATGGTGACTTGCGCCTATAATCCTAGCACTTTGGGAAGCTGAGTTGGGAGGATTGCTTGAACTTATGAGTGTGAGACCAACTTGGGCAATATAGTGAGAATTCGTCTCTACAAAAAAACCAAAAAATTAGCTGGGCATGGTGGCGTAACCTGTAGTCCCAGTTACTTATCACCTGAGCCCAGGAAGCTGAGGCTGCAGTGAACTGTGATCATGCTTCTGCACTCCAGCCTGGGCAATAAAGTGTGACTCCGACTCAAAAAATAAAAAAATAAAAATTCATTCTCACTTGGAGGAGAAAGGTACCCTTAAATACAGAGAAGACATACATCTTGAACAAGTGTATTGCATATGGAGGGTAGAAAACTAACTACAGTTTAAAATAAAATATTGATCTTCCTAGAACAGGCTATCAGGTACTTTCTAAATTTAAGAGATAATTGGACTAAATGCATTACAAGAAAAATCAGTCAGACATAGCAAGTGCTTAAAAGATAGTGCTGAACTATGGGCAGATGAGTTAAAGCAAGAATAATAACAAAAATGTGTGCAGTCAGTTAAGAAATCTTTCGGGCAACCCCATCAGGTCCCTTCCACTGTGGGAGCTTTCCTGTCCTCACAATAAATACTGTTTTTTTAAAAAAGAAAAATTTCTAATTTAGAACATTTAAGATACTTTAAAAATGATATGTCTCATTACATAATAGCACATATCATTATAAAATTTTTGAAAAAAAATAAAATCATAAAGAAGAAAAAAATCCTCCATAATCTCATCATCCAAAGTTAACCACAATTAATAGTTCAGTGTATTTCCAGTCAGCCTTTTTCCTACCCAGAGTTAAGCAGAGCTGCAAAAGAGATCATCTATTCTAACCCACTCAGTTTACAAATGAATAGAAACTATTAAAAGGTAGACTGTATTACTTGTTTTGTTTAAAGTTGTTTAAACAAGAAGCATAGACTCTCATTATAAGACAGTTCGTACAAATTCTGGATCACATCATGGGCCCCCCATAAACCTGTCCCAGACCTTATTAACTCTGTGGACCTCTAACATCTTCCTGCTTTGATCATTGTCCTGTGATGTTGTAATACTTGGAGCTGCAGCAGTCATTTTGTGTCCATGAGGTGACAAGTCCAAGGCTAAAAAAGCCTAAGTGGATAATAGAAAGAACATGGGTCCTAATGACAAAATTAAACTGCCAGAGAAATTCTAGAATTGCCTCCCCTCAGATCTCTTGGTGAGAAAATTAAATGCTTCTATTGTTTAAGACCCTTTAAGTTAAATATTCTGTTATGTGTAGCCCCTAAATCCAAATTCATAAACCCTGTATTCCTGATCACATATAGATATTTAGTTATTCTCTGCCTCAATGCCTTTACTGATAAAATAGAGATAATATATACTCATAATTTATGTTACAAAATTGTACACACTCTTTTGTATTTTACTTCTGTCATCTAACATTTAATTATGAGACTCTCCTGTGCTCTTCAGCATTTTTTCTGCAAGGTATTATCTTTGATCTCTCCAGAGATTTCTGTCATACTTTTTTTTCACAAATGCCCCTTTTGTTGAGGAAATATATTGTTAGCAAATTTTCTCTTGTATAAGTAAAGGTTACAATGAATTCTTCTTACACATGGATTTTTGTATTTTCAATTACTTTATGAGAATGAATTCCTAGAAATGGAAACATTGTGTCACATTTTTAAAGCATATATCAATTGTCACATTATCTCCCCTCTACCACCACTTCCTTCCAGACCTGACAATGCTAATAAGAGTACACACAAGTATGGAATACTATTTTTCATAAGTAATACATTTACATGGTTCAAATTTCAAAAGTAGGCCAGGTATGGTGGCTCACTCCTGTAATTTCAGTACTTTGGTAGACCGAGGCAGGAGGATTGCTTGAACCCAGGAGTTCAAGACCAACTTAGTCAACATAGTGAGACCTCATCTTTACAAAAAAATTAAAAAAAATTAGCAAGGCATAGCAGCACACACTTATAGTCTCAGCTACTCAGGAGGTTGAGGTGGAAGGATTGCCTGAGTCCGGGAGGTTGAAACTACAGTGAGCAGTGATCGTGCCACTGCATTCCAGCTTGGGTGACAAATTGTGACCCAAACTCAAAAAACAGTTCAAAAGTATATACTAAAAAGTTGCTCTACATTCCATGTGTCCTAGTTATATTCTTTCCCTCCTCAAGGTTTCTGGGGAAAATTTCCAAATAAATCCTAATCATAGATAGGATTTTGGCAGGAAACAGATGGTACAGACAACTTAAGTAATTTGAGGAGAGTTTAATAAAGAGACTATTTACAAAAGTGAAGTAGGGTACGGAGAAGCCCAAAGGAACAGTGGGATACCCTGGAGTTAGTTACAGGGGGCTCAGTTAATAGCCTTAGGTCTAAAGGGAAGGAGGGTACCTGAACATGGAGGCAGAAAGGCTGTGTGGAGAGGGCAGTCTTCCAGGAGCTTTGACCTTCAATTGAAGGAAACAGCCAACCCCACCGCGGGGGCCTGGGTGAATAATTCTTCTTGGCTCACTGTTTTCCTGTCGGTGGCTCACAGTGGGAACCAGAGGGCAAAGGAGCCTGTCCCTATCATACCCTTTGATATTAGGGAGCCTGATTTCATGGCTGCATCTTCTATTTTTAATGTCAGCACACAGAGGACAGTCACACTGAATTTCTCAAAGATAGCGTCGCCCTCTTCACCAGTGCATTCCTTATTCCTTTAATGAAGGATGTGTCCTGTGGGCACACTCAGAGGAAAAAAGTCATGTATAATTTTACTAAAAATGAATAAAAAGGCTGGGGCCAGATCTGTGTGTTTACGGAGTTACATGAACTCATCTAGGGATTTTTAATGCCTTGCACAGCCCCCCAGCCACACACATTAATCCATTCTTTTTGTGTGTGTGTGTTGGAGTCTCACTCTGTCGCCCAGACTGGAGTGCAGTGGCCGCTCCCGGCCACCGCAGCCTCGACCTGCTGGGCTCCGACGATCCTTCCGCCTCAGCCTTCCAATTAGCTGGAATTACAGGCATG
>NW_007256666.1:697460-717045 GCF_000164805.1 Carlito syrichta
GCCAAGTTGCCCAGGCGGGTCTCAAACCCGTGGACTCAGGCAATCCACTCACCTCAGCCTCCCAAAGGCGCAGGATTACAGGCTGAGCCACTGAGCCCAGCTAATCCATTCTTATATTCCTCCTCCCCAACTTTGTGACCTTTTCTCAGTTGTCTGCCAGGCAGCTCCAGCATGTCTGCCACAGGTCATCATCCAGTCTGTCCCAACTTCAAGGAGCCATCCCAGCAAAGTATTGAGACTAGCCCCAGGTATCCTTGCCAGGAGTTAAATTCTGAGTCATGGGAGAGCAATCAATCAATTCTTCCCGACTTAGTCTTCTAATCCACTCCTGTGGTCGTCTCCCGCTGGTGTTGCCACAGTTCTTAATACATGTAGATCAATCTTGCAGTTGTTTGGATGGGTATGTCGTTTCCTCCTAGAACAGGGATTGTATTCCCATTCTTGGTACGTGCTGGTACCTGACTCCTACTATTGGTCTAGCAGCAGTAACAAAAAAGGAGGCATATCTTGAGGGCAAGCATCCCTGAGACACAACTGTCTGAGTTGGTGCTATGGTCTGAATGTGTTCCCCAAAATTCATATGCTAAAACTTAGCTACTAATCTGACAGTATTAAGATGTGGAATCTTTAGGAGGTGATTAAGTCATAGGAGTAAAGCCCTCATGAATCAGATTAGTGACTGTATAAAAGAGGTTGAAGGGAGCATCCTAGGCTCCCTTTCCCTTCCATCTCTTCTGGACACAGCATTCATTTCTTTTTTGCCATTTTCCCCCTTTTGTTCCTTCTGCCATGGGAAAACATTAGATAATGCCATCGATGGGGAATGGGCCTTCACCAGATGCTGAATTTGCTGGTACCTTGATCTTGGATGTTCCAGCATAAACTGTGAGCAATACATTTCTGTTCTTTATAAATTAGCCAGTCTGTGCATTTTTTTGTTGGTTTTTTTTAATAGCAGTAAGAATGGACTAAGATGGGAGGGATCTTTTCAGGGATCTCCAGCTGTGGGGAGGTAGCTGTCTTCTAGCATGAGGGAGGGAGCTGCTTCTGCAAGCCCAGCGAGTTTGGAGAAAAGTAAGATTCTCAGGCTTGCTTACCCAAATGTCCCCATCTTAGTTCTCAGAGTCCCATTCTTTTCTTGTGAGGGCCCCGACTTTGGCATAGGAGAACTGTTGAGACTGTGTTTCTGTTCTCCTTTGCCATTCTGTTCTAATTAAATCTTGGGCATGATTTTCAGCAAAGCCTGCCCAGTGGCTGATGAGAGTCTCTCTAAATGCTGCCATAAAGGCCTTATGGCTTTCACACAGTGTCGTAAATAGACAACTCGCTGAGCTGAGCCTATCACTTCTTTGTTACAATTCATTTAATGGTGGCAAAAGTATCCAACCCACATGACAATCTTTAAAAATAATTTTGGGGGCAACCCCTTCGGGTCCCCTCCCACTGTGGGAGTTTTTTTGTCCTCTCAATAAATCCTGCTTCCTCACTTTCTGGCTATCTGTGTCCCTCATTCTTCCTGGGCATGAGACAAGAACCTTGACCCTGAAGAGCTGCAACCTGAAGAGCTGCAGAAGATCATCGGAGTCGGAGAGCCGTGTACTACAGAGGCTGGCTTGTCAGCCAAAGAAGCCGACTGAACCAGAAGAGCTGCCGGAGGAAGGTGAGACTCCAAAGCTGAGACACCCAGGGGGCTAGGCTTGCCAGCCCTCCGAACCAGCAACACTCTCAAGGCTTGTCTTGCCAACCCATTAGAGCCAACACTCTGGAGGCTAGGCTTACTAGGCCACTGAATTGCAACACTCTCGGGGTTTGACTGGCCGACCCATTGAGCTGACACTCTCGAAGCCTAGGCTGACCTGAAAAATCCACATCACTTTTGGCGCCCGAACGTGGGACTCTACGGAAGGCTATAAAGGATATCAGAATTGACTTGTGGATCCATCACACTAGAGTGAAAACCTTGAGTCTGGAAGAAGTTGCCTTAGCTGATGCAGAAGAGCATACAGAATCGAACTAAGGTCATTATAGATAAGTGCCACCACCTGCTGCCTATGGATTTCCTCCTGATGGTTCTACCTATACTTGCTGCTTTTGTTTTCATCTTGATTTGTACCCTTAGATGTCTTTGTCAAGGACTCCTTAATCCTGAGCATCCATGGGATTGTTTTCTTCCCTAGAAGTCTTCCTCACAGGGACAAGCAAAATGCCTACTCTATCTTGCTTCCTGTTTTTAGTATCATTAGTTCTAGCTTCTTATAAGCACCCTCTCTAACCCTCCATTACACATATGGCTCAACAGGGTAATTATTCAAACGCTGATATGCTCACGGCAGAATGTGGAGGAACATGGAGGAACATACGCATTACTAAATGAAACTTGTTTTTTCCATATTAACACTTTCTCCCAAGTAAAAGAGACTTTATAGGTTAAAGAACAATAATAAAATCGTTGACTCTTTACAAGAACAGGTGGTTTCAGGACCCAGTTGGTTACAATCTTTTTATCCTCTAGGGATTTCCAATATATGGACATAGGTTTTTCCCTTAATAGCTCCTTTTGTTGTATTGCTTGTGTTTGGTCCATATATAGTTAACCTTCTTGTAAAATTTGTTTCTTCTCTCCTAGAGGCCATAAAACTCCAAATGGTGATGAAGATGGAACATTGTATGGAAGATTCTTTCTACTGAGGACCTTTAGATCACCCTCTGGAGGATTCATAGCTGCCGTCCCCTTACAATGCCCATAATCAGCAAGAAGTAGCCAGATCGGTCATCGTCCTCACTCCTTAGTGGCAGTTAGGGTTACTACTCCAGAGGGGGGAATGAGACAGGAGATAGCCAGAGAAAGGCTAGGCCGACTGACAGGTGGGTCCTCTGGTAACAACGTAGAGAACTCCAGCAGGCCTCTCAGATTCGGCATTGGTAAACAAGCTCCCTGCGAGCCTCTCAAGCTAGAGCTTAAGTACTCACTGCTGGGATCGAAAATCAACCAATCAGCTCACCATTAGGCCCCTACCGCCTGACAATTGGTCCTTAATACTGACTAATCAGAACAGCTGCGACTCACAGCTAGTGTTAACCAATCATCTTGGACTTAGACTATATAAGTACCAGGTTTTCAGCCCCAGATGGGCAACCCCTTTGGGTTCCCTCCCACTGTGGGAGCTTTTCTGTTCTCTCAATAAATCCTGCTTTCTCTAATAATAATAATAATAATAATAATTTTGAAGCCAGGCATGGTGGCTCAATCCTGTAATCCCTGCACTTTGGGAGGCCGAAGTGAGAGAATTGCCTGAGCTTATGGGTTTGAGACCAGTCTGAGCAACTTGGTGAGACCACGTCTCTACAAAAGATTAAAAAAGTAAGCCAAGCATGGTAGTGCATGCCTGTAGTTCCAGCTACTTAGCTGAGGCAGAAGGATCGCCTGAGTCCAGCAGGTGGAGGCTGCCATGGCCGTGAGCATGCCACTGCACTACAGCCTGGGCGACAGTGAGACTCCTATTCAAAATAATAATAATAATTATCGACTATTATTATTATTATTATTATTATTATTATTTTGAGTACCCCCATACTGATCAAAAGGAGCAGCCCTTTATCTCCTAATTCCTTGCCCTCAATATATACCTCACCATAACCAATCCACATACCCATGCATTAGCTCAAGTAACTCTGACGCTAATGGATGCCAAGGGTTACAACTGCCCCCACTAGTTCCAAAATCCCATCCTAAGAGTCGGCTTTCTACAACCATTCTTGGTACCAATTGTTGCACCCAGAATTCTTTAGAAAACAGGGCCTGACTCAATGTTTACATGCCAATGCTTTATTGAGAATGGGGTTTGCCTGGGACTTTCCTAGTTTTAGCACTGAATATCCCATATTCTGGAAGTCGCCTCAGTCTTAGGCAAGTTGGGGCAATGTCACCCTAATTGAGAGGTGCAATCCCAGGGTAGCAAGAAGGAGGGGAAAGGAGAAACACGGTGGAGAAGTAGGGAAAGCAAATGCAATTGATGTGTTAACCAGCTGGTCAGAACTTCAAGAGAACTATCTAGCTGCTTGCTCATGTATGTGACTTATTTCCAGACAGGAGGCACCAGGCTACTGCTCTTGGAAACATCCACTGGAAGGAGGAGGAAAGAGGAATTTGTCTGCCAATTTCATTTCTTTCACTGGTCGCACGGAGAGTTAACCTCCCCTGCAACTCCAGGCTCTGTCATCTGGCTTTTCTGGACAACTGCTGGGGAAACCAGATCACATACCTCCTGTTGCAGCACTTCTGAGTCTGAGAGAGCCTCTGTGGGTCTGGTTAGTTCAGGCCTCTGGGCACTAGAGATGGGCATTGCAGTGGACAGAATGGAATGGACAGAATGAAAGTTGGCCCTTTCCTAGGGCCAGTAAGGGGCCTGGCAATCGTAGGAGGAAAGGACCTGAAAGGCAGGTGTTGGTAGAAAAAATCTGAAGGTGTCTATAAACAGGGTCTAATACAGTGGATATATGCTCATGGGTAAATGTGTCAATGTGTGTTAATATTTTGAACTGGTGTGAAGGCAGTCTGACAATGCGGTTAATGATTACCCTCTGAGTCAGACAGAATAGATTCGAATCCCAGCTTTGTTACTTATTAGCAGTTCATTTTGGGAAAGTTACTTAACCTCATATGCAAATAAGGATCACAATAGTGCTTTCCTCACATATTTGTTATGAAGAATAAATGAGATAAGGCCTATTAGGTTATAATAAGAGTGCTTGACATTCAGAAATTATTTAGCAAGTGTTATTGATTATTGCTATTAATCAATAGTGGTACTTCTTTTTTTTTGAGTTGGAGTCTCACTCTGTTGCCCAGGCTGAAGTACAATGGCACGCTCACGGCCACCGCAGCCTCGATCTACTGGGCTCAGGCAATCCTTCCTCCTCAGCCTTCCAAGTAGCTGGAACTACAGGCACACACCACCACGCCCTGCTAATTTTTTGATTTATTGTAAAGATGAGGTCTCACCAAGTTGCCCATGCTGGTCTCAAACCCATGGGCTTAGGCAATCCTCTCACCTCGGCCTCTCAAAGTACTGGGCTTATAGGCATGAGCCACCGCACCCAGTGATAGTGGTACTTCTTAAAGATACATCACATATCCACACGACCTGGAAAATTTCATTCAGCTTTGCTTTGATTTAGTTTATTAAGACTAATAATATTAACAACCACTACCACTTTCTGAGCACTAGTTATGTGTTAGCACTAGCTTTTCCGCATTCAACATTCAACTCCACATAATACTGTGAAGAAGGTGTCCTCATTTTCTAAATACTAACTCAAGGTTTAGAGAACTTGTGAGTAGCTGAAAGGATTTTTAAAAGTTTATTTGCATTTTATATCAGTCAAGGCTACTGTAAAAAAAATGATGGCATATTTAAACTGGGTAATTGAGAAATGTTTAAAAACTTGTGGCAGGATAACCAATATCCAGTCCACTTATATTTTTTGGTTAAATCAGGATATATGGAAATTAACAAAGATGGTGCAGAACTCTAGGGTTAGCAGCAGGTGAAAGCTGTAACCACTCCTAGTCCCTAAGAAGAAGGTGGCTGGAGAAAGAGGCTGACAAGAGGACAGGTTACTTTGTGTTCTGAATTACTGGACCCACTTCTGAAGTGGATGACCCCTGATGCACATTTATGGAGAAATAAATGTGTTCAAACTTTCTTTTCATTCAGAGAAACCCATCCATATCTCTCTCCTTTGTCCTCTTTGTTATCATTTTTTCTTTTTATTTATTTTTGTTGAGTTGGAGTCTCACTCTGGAGTGAGGCTGGAGTGCAGTGGCATGCTCATAGCCACCACAGCCTCGACCTGCTGGGTTCAGATGATCCTTCTGCCTCAGCCTTCCAAACAGCTGGAACCACAGGCGTGCGCCACCAAGCCCAGCTTTTTTTTTCTTTTTAATTGTAGAGACGAGGTCTCACCAAGTTCCTCAGGCTGGTCTTGAACCCCTGGACTCATGCAGTCCTCTCGCTTCCACCTCCCAAAGTGCTGGGATTAGAAGCATGAGCCACCATACCCGTTCTATAAATGTAGATTAAAGGCAATACGGCAAAGTAGTAGAAGCAGATACCATGGGAGTATGAATCACCAACTTGAGCAGTTTATTTATGCCTTTCCTGGAAATGCTGGGGCCCAGTCTTGTATATACCATTTCTGTTTTACAATGAAATGCTGCTGTGCAATCCAGTTTTATGATTATGCAGGTAAGATAATACACAGTTCATGGTGGGCCGTTGCCTCAGACAGCCTCTCAGCTTTCTACCAAGACCTAGTAGCTAGCCAAGCATTGCTTTTCAAATAAAGAATTGTTGGTAGACATATGTCCCATTGGGTCTGTCAGAGGCTCCATGCATTTCCGCTGTCTGTTCTCAGACGCTTCTGATACTGGTCTGTTGAAAGATAAGGTTCAAGTGGCAGGATAACTAGCACTGCAGCCTGGACCTGCCAGAGTCTTATCTTGCTCCAGGCCCTACCTAATGGGATCAAGAAGCATGACCAAATGCAGTCTGTGTTGACTCCAAAATCACTGTGCCTCTTTCATTGCAATAGGCTATGTAAGGAGAGGTGACATCTCATGTAGAGGTGCTACTCCAACATACTCCAGACCACTGGACCCCTAGAAACTTCAGTGATGTAGCAGGTCCCCGAATCTTCTTGGTGTTTATCTCCCACCCTCTGGCATGCTTACGTACTTGCCGTGTCTAGTTACTAATCACTGGGTACAATTACCATAATGTCATAATTTACTGTGTCAACATAATATTTCTTGGGAAATCAAGATGATCAAGAATTCTCCAGACTCTGTTATGGCAGAGAACAAGACAGTTGACATAATCCTGAGTATACCCATGTCTACTGCTATCCCTGCACGTGGAGGCAAATGGCTTCTGATTATTTTTGCTGATCGAAGTAGGTGAAATGATGTTGTTAGGTCAGTAGCTGCAAACCAGGTGCCAAGGTCTCGACTTATTTACTCCTGTAAAGTTAGCATGTCCAGAATAACAGCTGTGATTGGAATCATTTTCTTTTTTTTAATCCTCAGTAACCTTAATTTTATTTTATTGTTCTTTGAAATTTTTATTTCAGTGGCCTTAGAGGGTACAGATGATTTTTGGTTATGTGGATGCAATGAATAGTGATGGAGAAGTCTGGGCTTTAAGTGTATCCTCCACTTCCACCTGTGCACATTGTACCTGATAGGTGATTTTCCATCCCTACCTTCCTTCCCACCCTTCCTTTTCTGAGTCTTCAGTGTTCATTATGGCATCCTCTATGCCTTTGCTGTTCCTTAGTTTAGCTCCCACTTACAAGTGCAAACATGCGGCTTTTGGTTTTCCATTCCTGTATTGCTTCACTTAGGATGCTGTCTCCAATTCCATCCCAATTGCTTCAAAAGACATTGTTTCAGGGTGGGCATGGTGGCTCACACATGTAATCTCAGCACTTTGGGAGGCTGAGGTGAATGGATTGCCTGAGCTCAGGAGTATGAGACCAGCCTGGGCAACATGGTGAGACCTTGTCTCTACAATAAATTAAAACATTAGCTGGGCATGGTGGCACACGCCTGTGGTCCCATTTACTTGGAAGGCAGAAACGAAAGGATCATCTGAGCCTAGCAGATGGTAGCCGTAACCGTGATCGTGCCTCTGCACTCCATCCTGGACAACAGAGTGACACTTTGACTCAAAAAACAAAAACCAGAAAGACACTATTTCATTCCTTTTCATGTACCACATTTTCATTATCCACTGATCAGTTGATGGGAATCATTATTTCATTAAGTCTGTGATTATCTACAGTCATTTTCCAAGATCTATCTAGTTTTTGCACAAGCCAAACCATCAAGTTAAATGGGGATGTGATAGAAATCACCAAACCTTAAATCTTTCAAGTCTTTGATGGTGGTACTTGGTCTCTATCATTCGTCAAAGGATGCAGTGTTACTTCTGGTTTACTGTCTCGATGAGGTTGCAATGGGAGCATTTCCAGGACTTCCATTTGACTCTTTTTTCTATATTAGCCCTAACTTCATGGGTCAGGAAGCCAGAGTGAACATTCTCCCAGTTATCAAGCGTATCTATTCCCATGATGTATTCTGAGATTGGAGAAATAGCCACAGGATGTGTCCATAGTCCCACTGGATTCATTGTCAGTGGAATCTGGGCCAAGATGCTATCCATCACCTGAGTTTAAAAGTTTTCACCCTTAAAACCCATTCCCATTCATGATCCCTCGTCTCCTGACAATACTATTTGGTGAAGTCCTACAACACTTTGTGGTAAAGTTTCTCTTCTTGGACTAGTCCTTTTACTTCTCCATGTAGGGTGTGTTGAATCTCATCTTGTAAGGTTAACATCCCAGGTGTCATCACTGAAAAGCTTTTATGCAGATGAAGGTTAGCTAGAATCTAGGTGCCAGAAGTTTTTTTTGTTTTTTGGTTTTTTTTTGGTTCTATAAAGGTACTAGAATCAGAACCACAGCTGTTATTGGAATCATCATCTGATTAAAGGAAAGTCTTAAAGGGTCTGCCTCCTCCAGTGAGGAAGGTTCAGGGGGACTTGGGAACTCAAAGTTCTCAGTTTTGCTTATGTCTGTTCAAATGTACCTATACTATTCTCAGGATCTCATTTAGTGCCTTGTGAACTTGGTCCTCAACTATATATGCTTTGCAATTTCAGGAGATGACCAACTGTTTAAGCTACCTTCAAGGTTTTCTTATTTTGTCCCAGTGCTTTGAGTTGAAAGTCATGCTTTCAATTATCATATTCTTTCTAGGGTAATTATAAACATCAGTTGACCCCACAATTTTTATCACTGTCATTGCATGGTGACCAAATACCACAGCCATTTGCTTTCACCAAACTTTGCCGTCCACCTACACTATATAGAATTGGAGATATTGTGCTGTCACTGAATCTACACGGATTACAAGTGCCCCATTTCCTCTTGATGAGGAAGTTATCTATGTGATAACTCAAATATGTAATCTATCCCATCCTAGAATTCCATTTTAGGGTCTTGTATCTTGGGACTAATTCTGGTATCAGTTACTACTTTATTCAGGATACCAGCATGAACTATAGTTTAAACATTCAACTAGGTAATGATTTGAGTTAATAAAGGGGCTGCTTACAAAGGCATGGGCAGCGTTTAGAGCTAGCAACAGTATGAAGGCACAAATGGAGGGAAGGGTACACAGAATCAGGTGAGAATAGCCGAATGGAAGGGACCACCAGACAGAATCTATGGCTTTTGGTAGGGTGATATATGGGCAACCCACAGCTCAGAAGGAGAGGAGTAAATAACCTTCCTCTCCTCTTACCTTCCAATCTCCTGTTAATGCTTGCATTGACTGAACAGAGCCTTAAGCCAGAAGATGAGAGAGACAGTTCAACCTCTGCGGGAACAGAACAGAATACAAATGGATACAGAATAGATTGAAGGGTCAAATGAAAAGCTTCAGCACAACTAAATTCTGTTCTTCTCATCGCTATATGCTAAGATGGTAGCCTAAATCTATTGTTTGTAATATCTACAGAAGTAGGAAATATAAGAGAATTTCATTATTATTTTTTCATTCTAGGATTTCATGATTTTTTTTTTTTTTAAGATTAGGGACCCCAATTCCATGCTGGTGTCCATTGACCAGTCTACAGATGAAAGTCACCACAGGGAGTTTCAGGGACCAGGGTACTTATATATACTAACTTTTAAAGGCATATGTATTTTACATACTTTTTTTTTTGAGTTGGAGTCTTACTACGTCGCCTAGGCTGGAGTTCAGTGATATGCTCACGGCCACCCCAGCATCAATCTGCCAGGCTCGGGCGATCCTTCTGCCTCAGTCGGAACTACAGGTGTGCACTACCACACCTGGCTAATTTTTTAAAAAATTTATTGTAGAGATGAGGTCTCACCAAGTTGCCCTGGCTGGTCTTGAACCCATGGGCTCAGACAATCCACTCGTCTAGTCCTCCCAAAGTGCTGGGATTACAGACTGAGTCACCGAACCTGGCCTATTTTACATACTTTTGATGCATTAAAAATATGTTTTGTTTTGGGTTTTTTTTGAGTTAGGGTCTCACTCTGTCATCTGAACTGGAGTGCAGTGGCATGCCGCCGGCCACCGCAGCCTTGACCTGCTGGGGTCAGGCAATCCTTCCACTTCAGCCTTCCAAGTAGCTGGAACTACAGGCATGCACCACCACGCCCAGCTAATTTTTTCATTTATTGTAGAGATGAGGTTTCGCCAAGTTGCCCAGACTGGTCTCAAACCCACGGGCTCAGGCAATCCTCTCACCTCAGCCTCCCAAAGTGCTGGTATTACAGGCATGAGCCACCATGCCCGGCTGTTGAGTGTTTTTAAATTATTAGTTTTGCTGCTGCCTGGACAATAGACTGTGACAGAGAAGTGGTAGAAACAGATCCACTTAGGAGCCTATTGTAGTAACTTGGAAAAGAAATGATGATGCTTTGAATTAATATGTTACAGAAGGATACATAGGTGATATATTTTCGACATAGAACTAACACAACTTGCTGATGAATTGCAGCCAAATGTAGAAAGAAAAGAAAGAACTGAGGATGACTTCTAGTCTTTTGTCCGGTCTACTAGATAACCAGAGATGCCAGTGATTGATACTAGGAAAACCATGGGAAGGGAAAGTTGAGGTCCAGGGCAGGGCATCAAGAGTCCTGTTTTGGCTGGGAGTGGTGCCTCATGCCTGTAATCCCAGTACTTTGAGAGGTGGAGATGAGAGTATTGCCTGAACTCAGGGGTTTGAGACTAGCCTGAGCAACATGGCGAGACCTCGTCTCCATAATAAATTAAAAAATTAGCCAGGCATGGTGGTGCATGCCTGTGGTACCAGCTACTTGGAAGGTCAAGGCAGAAGGATTACCTGCCCAGGTCGAGGCTGCGGTGGCCGTGAGTGTGCCACCACACTCCAGCCTGGGTGACAGAATGAGACTCTGACAAAAAAAAAAGAGTCCTTTTTTGCCCAGATGACCATTGATAGTTGATTGGATAAAGTAACTGTGGTACTGAATACTGCGTGTTCTCACTCATAAGTGGGCACTAAACATTGGGCACAAGAATAGGAATAGCAGGCCAGGCACGGTGGCTCAAGCCTGTAATTCCAGCATTTTGGGAGACCAAGGCAAGAGGATTGCCTGAGCTCAGGGGTTCAAGGCCAGCCTGGGCAACTTGGTGAGTCCTCATATCTACAAAAAATAAAATAAATAAGCCAGGCAAGGTAGCATGCGTCTGTAGTTCCAGCTACTTGGAAGGTAGAGGTGGAAGGATCACCTGAGCCCAGCAGGTTGAGGCTGCAGTCAGTGGCTGTGAGCCTGCCACTGCACTCCAGCCTGGGTGACAGAGTGAGACTCCAACTAAAAAAAAAAAAAAAAAAAAAGAATAGGGGTAGCAGACACTAGGCACTGCTAAAGGTGGGAGGGAGGGAATATAAGGGATACAAAACCACCCATTGGGTACCATGCCCATTACTGAGGGGAGGGACAGGTTCATCAGAGGCCCAAATCTCGCCTTCATGCAAAATACTTATAAAACAATCCTCACATGTACTCCACGATCGTACAATTTAAAAAAGAGTCCTGTTTGGGATATGTTAAGTATGAGTAGCCTAGTAGATGTCCACGTGGAGATGTCTAGTGGGTAGGTGGCTATAGGAACCTGGCATTCAGGAAAGAAGGCAGGGCTAGAGATATTTAAATGGCAGCCATGAGTGTACAGACAGCATTAGAGCTTTGGGGCATAATGAATCATGAAGGGAAATAGTGTAAAATACAGGCAAAGACCCAGAAGCTCAACCTTGAGAAACTGGGAAGATGCTAAGGCAGAAAGGAGACTGAAAAAGGCACAGGTTGAAAGCCAAGGGAGGTGGTGTCCTAGAAGCAGACTCACGAGAATAGAAAAGACAGAAATTTGACTGGAGTTGATTGAAGATAATTAGGAGAAAGGAAGTGAAGACAATGAGTGCACACAACTCTTTCAATATGTTTTACTGTGAATAGAACAGAGGAATGGTGCAATAAATTATTTCATCTCCTTTTTTTCCTCTCTCTATAAATGCAATGTTTAAAGGTGACTTTGATAGCACTTAGCTCTTGCTACATTAACTAACCACCCCAAAATTTAGTGACTTAAAAGAGAAATATTTTTAAAAGGAGATTAACAGTAAAAAAAATTAACATTAATTTTTTATGATTTACTGGCTGTTCTTTTGGCCTGGGCAAGCCTGACTGAGGTTGGCTCATACCAGATGGCCTCATTCACATATCTGGCTGTCAGTTCCATGTCAGATGAGGCAGGGAATGACTTGGCCAGGTGTCTCTCATCATCCAGCAGGCCAGCCTGGGCTCATTCCGTAGTGGTCAATATAGAGTTCCCAAGTGCAGCGAAAGAAGGCATGCTCCAACTTACACTTTTCAAGTCTCAGTTTAGGTCACATTTGCTATTGTCCCATCAACCAAAGCAAATCACATGGACAAGCATAGAGGTAGTGTGAAGGGAAATAATACTCAGGGGCGGGGGGCACGAAACTATTGCAGCCCTGTGTGCAAATAACCTCCCACGACCATTATGGTATTTCTAATTATGTAACCTCATCCTCTGGGTTGCTCATGTTAGAAACATCAAAGTTATTTTCTACCCCTCTTTTTCTCTCCTAGTATAAGATGGAAAATTATTTAATTAGCTAAATAAAAATGCATTTTGTGGGAAATAATTTTCTCTCAGTACTTTAATAATATAACTATTAATATAAACTTTGATCACAGACTCATTACTATTTTAATTAATTATATTTAGAAACTGGAGATAAATAACATAATTGACAGAACAAAATATGAAATATATTTTAAATCCCTTATAACAAAATGCGACTTAATAGTCTAGTAATGCATTTCATTTTATTTGTTTTCCTACCAAATATGCAAAGAGCTAATCACCAATAAGTGGCAATATTTAAGCACTAGAAAACATATTAAGTGGTACTCCTGTCTTAGATGATTGTGTATGTGCTTCTTATCTGAAAGTTGGCAGCAGGTGAAATTAAATGGTTTTCCAAATGAG
This sequence comes from Carlito syrichta, assembly GCF_000164805.1. NCBI lineage: Eukaryota > Metazoa > Chordata > Mammalia > Primates > Tarsiidae > Carlito > Carlito syrichta. The sequence goes on from NW_007256666.1 coordinate 710,599, forward strand.
TGAATTGTCAATCCACCTTCTCTCAGCTAATTGACTGATTTTTGTCATTGCTACTTCCCAAGGGGGTCACTTAGACTGACATGGGGTGTTGACAATCCTAAAGTGGCACTAAATCTTTCTACAACCATCAGTTGGTACAACTGTATAAGGGGCCTTTTAGAAAACACTAAATAAGGCTAGCCACAGTGGCTCATGCCTGCAACCCCAGCACTTTAGGAGGCCAAGGCGAGAGGAGTGCTTGAGTCTAAGAGTTCGAGACCAACCTGGACAACTTGGTGAGACCTCGTCTCTACAATAAATCAAAAAATTAGCTGGGCATGGTGGCGCACGCGTGTGGTTGTAGCTACTTGGAAGGCTGAGGCAGAAGGATCACCTGAGCCCAACAGGTCAAGGCTGTGGTGACCGTGAGTATGCCATTTCACTTTAGCCTGGGCAACAGAATGAGATTCCTACTGAAAAAAATAAAACTCTAAATAGGGATTATTTTCTATCAGGAGAGGTGGAATGTGATACAGGTATGGCATTGCAGAAAAGCAAAGTGTTGGTTTCTACTCAAATTGTCTTCATAACTATTTTGGGCCTCAGTTTTCATCTGGAAAACATGAGATTGCCTTTAAGGTTTTCTCTTAACCTGTGGTTCTCTGAGTCCATGTAAGCTCTACCTTGCAATAGAATCAGTGCTCTAGTAAACAGAGAAATGAAGAAAGGGGCCTTGAACACCCCTAATCTTGGTTAAAACAGGAGGCAGGAGTAACTACAACCAATATCTAGTAACATATTTACCAGTCTGCCTACACAAATCCAAAGTTCAAGAGATACAAGTATAATAGCAGGGTAGGAATCCAAAATTGCATGTACACTGAAAGATTACAATTGCCTGTGACTGGTGTTGGTTCCATAATTGAGTCTTGATGGTTTTCTCAAATGTCAGAAAATGTCTGTGCAGCCTCACCTTGTGACTGAAATTACTGCTCACCTGCTTTCCGAAGTCCCTCGGGATTACCAGATCAGAAGAGTGTCCACTGCTTTGTGGGTGCCAGACCCCTTTGAGAATCTGTAACAATTTCGGGTGCACTCAGTTCTCAATCCACTGTGCATATGCACATAGATACACCTCACACATGTAAATGTTTGAGAAGGCTTCATGTATCTTAGGCATCACAGGAATCTGCTTGTTCTGGCTAAAGGTTCCCCTTCACTGGGGCTGATCCACATCATGACATCATCCCTCATGGTCTAAACTCGGGTTGGTGCCCACAACAGTCAAGCCACTCAACATGAAAACAAATTCCTCATCTCCAGGTAATTCTGCATCCTCTTATATTTACCTCCCCCAGATCTCTCTTTTTTTTTTTTTGAGTTGTGGTCTCACTCTGTCACCCAGACTGGAGTGCAGTGGCATGCTCACAGTCACTGCAGCCTCGACCTGCTGGGCTTAGGTGACCTTCCACCTCAGCCCTCCAAGTAGCTGAAACTATAGGCATGCACCACCATGCCTGGCTAGTTTTTGTGATTTAAGGTAGAGGCGAGAACTCACCAAGTTGCCCAGGCTGGTCTCGGACCCCCGGGCTCAGGCAATCCTCTCACCTCGGCCTCCCAAAGTTCTGGGATTCCAGGCTGGCCACTGCACCTGCTCCTCTCCCCCAGATCTCTTTTTCTTGATACTCCTCAGGGCTTCTCTGTTGAGTATGTGGTTTGTAAATCTGAGGTCGCATTGAAAGATTTTAGAGTAGATTTGGGAGATCCAAGTCTTACAGTCTTTAGAGCTGAGTCCTTAACTTTGATAAAAAATATCCCTGTCCCTTCTTTCTGCTCTCCTTGCCTCCAGATCTTAGAAGCTCATGAGCAAAAAGCCCTCTAGATCCCCAACTGTCATGAGAAACAGACATTTTTCCTGAACACACAGCACCTCTAACATACAGAACCCCAGTGTCCTCATTTGTACAATATCTATCTCAAGGACTACATAAGATCATACACAAAAATTCCTTTGCATAGCATTGGGTAATCAGTAAGCATTCAACAAAAATGAGCTGTTTGGATATTATGTTTTTGTCATTTAATTTGAAACTATAAATGTCTTATCATTATGCATCAACAATAGTTTCATATATAAGACATTTATAGTTTCAAATTAAATGACAAAAATATAATATCAAAACATATGTATAATGATGTTTTTTTCTCAGGAATTTATAGTCCATTATTATTTACTATAGTTAATTCAACAACTAGTGATTCTACCCTTCCATAAAGAAGAATTCTGTATTTGGAGTCTATGTTGTGATACAATCTCATATGGTTCTTTCTATACACACTAATCAGAGTTCTGCTAACTCTATTACTGTCAGGCAGATTTGACAAACACATTATGTGATATTATCTGTATTATTTTCTGCTAAAATGCTAAGAATGTATATTATTTATATCATGCAGAATACAAGATTGACATCTAAATCATCTTGTCAGTTTTTACTATCAATTCTTGACTTAGGTCCATTTGGGTTTTTCCAGCAGTCCTATAAAGTCTTACCACCTTGTTTTACTTCAGCTCCATGCCAGGCCTTTCTCTGCTTAGAAGCATTTTTGGCAAACATGCCTCCTTCTCAAAGCTAACCCTGGGAGTGAGGATGGTGCTGGGAGGGAGAGTGCAGTCACGGGCAGTCTCTGTGCCATTACAAGAGCATCCCTGTGTGACTGGGAAGGACTAGATTGCCTCTCTCTGAGGAGAAAAGGATGGAGATCCTTCCAGAGTGGGGCATGGAGTTAACCCTGGCTTTGTGCTGTGATCTGTCTCTGATCTCCACTGCAATTTACCTCTGTTCATGAACTTGCAGGCAATAAAGAGGGCCATAGAGTCACATAACGCAAAATGTCGAGCCTGCAAGGGCTTAAAAGTCCATCTTATCAATCTCCACAAATATCACTTAGATCCCTTTTATAAGTATCTTCATATTAAGTGACCATTTGAAGGCATCTTTCCCCTAAGAAGAGTTATTGCTCCACCCACTTGAGAAGCACTTTATGAGAAACTTCAGGCAGGGCCTTAATTAAATGAGGTCAAAATGTACTTGAAAGACCCTTATAGATGATGAAGTAGAATTCTAATTTAGGCAAAGATTCTTCTGGTCTGTCATAAAACTGAAGACAAAACTGTATGTCCTAGAGAATAATAACAACAACAAGAAGAACTAAATTCATTAAATCTTTTTTTATTTTTTTAAGAGATAGAGTTTAACTCTGTCACCCAGGCTGGAGTGCAGTGGTGCAATCATGGCTCACTGTAGCCTTGAACTCCTGGGCTTCAGCCTCCTGAGTAGCTGGGACTATCAGCTACCAACCCCAGCTAATTTTTTTATTGTTGTAGGGACAGGGTCTTGCTATATTGCCCAGGTTCAATAAATCTTTAATAAGTGTCAGTCCTGTGTAGAAAAAGACAAAATAAGCACTTACCTATTGACTCATACAATATCATCAATCCATGGACATGGATGTACCATTATTTCCATATACAGAGGAGCAAAACAAAGATTAAAGAAGTTGCAAATGTCTAAGAACCTATTTCTATTTTATTTCATCCTCAGACGCTCACAAGACTCTGCTCCAAATATATTATACTTGTCATCTATTTTTTTTTTTTTTTTGAGTTGGAGTCTCACTCTGTTGCCCAGACCGGAGTACCGTGGCCACTTCCGGTCACCACAGCCTCGACCTGCTGGACTCCAACGATCCTTCCGCCTCAGCCTTCCAAGCAGCTGGAACTACAGGTGCGCGCTACCATGCACAGTTAATTTTTTTGATTTATTGTAGAGATGAGGTCTCGCCAAGTTGCCCAGTCGGGTCTCGAACCCACGGGCTCAGACAATCCACTCACCTCAGCCTCCCATTATCAAGGATCCTGAATGCCAAGCACAGGATCTTGAACTTTATTTTGTAGGTAATGAGGAGCCATTCTAGAATTTAATCAGGGGAGGGATATGTTCATATTTATGCATCGGAAAGATCACTGTAGTCTGGATTGACATAGGATAGAGAGTAGAGACAGGACCACTGGGAGTCTAGATTATGGCTGGTCATGAAAACCTTAGAGACCTGCATGTTAAGGACCTGTGTCATCTATTTTTGTACCTTTCATTAGAAAAGCTGACGACCATTATCTTTAGAACATCATCCACATCTTAGAAACAAGGGAGTTAAGTTTGGGCCTGAATGCTGCCTCCATGATTTGTTATTGAACAAAGAAAATTTCTTATCCAGGTATTAGCAAAGAAGCAGAGAGTCTCCATTATTTCCAAGGAGCCCTTCAAATGGTTAGCACCTAAGGCACTCAGCATAAACTGCTCTTCCCCACTGCGCCCCTCACTCTTCTCACTGATGTCACAAGGAAGCCAGGCGCAGCCAGGAGCCAGAAGTTCCTTCCTGGCCACTAGAGGCCAGCAAGCCTCAGTCAGGAACCTCTGAGCTGGGGCAGGCTTTTCTTACCTCATGCGTCTAGTTGTTTCAGTAAGAGGAACATTATCCTGGAATGCTTCTAGGAGAAGAGACATGTGGTTTCAGTGTGCACCGCTGAGATGTTTCTCGTTCTTCCCAACATTCCCCGAAGATCAGTCTTCAGCAAATTAAACAAGTAAAGGATATGTGTCCTTGGGGTGTCTCTCCATATTTCCCAAAAGCCCCATGCATTTATTTTCATTTTAATGCCTTCCCTCTTCCCTCCCCTGTTTGAAACAAACACAAAAAACAAACTTCACATGTTCTCCCCGTCCTCCGTTGTTTAAATTCCTGGAAACAGTAATGGCTCTCCCCTTCCTCACTTCTCTTGAAGCTAAGAGCCCTGTCTCTCTCTTTCTTTTGCGGAGGGAGGACACAGGTTCTCACTCTGTCTCTCAGGCTGGAGTGCAGTGGCACCATCATAGCTCACCACAGCCTCGACATCCTGAGCTCTGGTGATCCTTCCACCTCAGCCTCCTGAGTAGCTGGGTCTACAGGTGCCCTCCACCACACCCGGCTAATTTTTTGATATTTTTTAGAGATGAGGTCTCATTATGTTGCCTAGGCTAGTCTCAAACTCCTGGGCTCAAGCAATTCTCCCGCTTCAACCTCGCAAAGTGCTGGGATTACAGGCGTAAGCCACTGCGCCCAGCCTCCCTCTTTTTCTTTTTATTGCTTGCTTCTCACCCCCTCCGTCCCCCACACCAGGTTGCACTTGTAGAAGGTGATGAAGGCTATTGTGGCCGGAGAGAAGAAGATAGTTAACATGGGAGGGGGCTTTGCCCAGCTGAGTACTGTGCTGTATAGTTCTAGAGTTTCTGTGGCTAGACACACACACACACACACACACACACACACACACACACACACACACACACACACAGACACACACACAGACACACACACACACACGGGTGGGAAGAGAGCTATTGAGGAAATGAGCAAGCGATAATGAAAATGGGGTAAAATGTGAGCACCAGGTGACTCTGGATAAAGGGTCAGCTGATCTATGTAATATTCACATTCCTGCAGTTCTTCTGTATGTTTGGAAGTACCTCCGAATAAAACGTTAAAGCCCGGTGTAGTAGCACGCACCTATAATTCCAGCTACTTGGAAGGCTGAGGTGGAAGGATCGCCTGAGCCCAGCAGGTCAAGGCTGTGGTAGCCAGGAATGTGCTACTGCACTCCAGTCTGGGCGACATGGTGAGACTCCAACTCAAAAAATATATATATTAAAACTACTCTTTTAAAATATAAAATGAAGTTTTTAGGCCAGGTAAAATGGCTCACACCTGTAATCCTAGCACTTTGGGAGGCTAAGGCAGAAGGCTTGTAGTTCAAGACCAGCCTGGTCAACATAATGAGACCTCGTCTCTACAAAAAATTAGCCAAGAGTGGTGGCACACCCCTGTAGTCCCAACTATTCAGGAGGCTGAGGCGGGAGGATCACTTGAGCCCAGGAGTTGGAAGCTGCAGTTAGGTGTGATCACACCACTGCACTCTAGCCTGGGTGACAGAATGAGATACTGTCTCAAATAAATAAGTAAATAAAATGAATCTTTTACAGTCATTTAATTTTTAAAATATGCTGTCAATTAGCCAAGTATGGTGGTGTGTGCCTGTAGTTCCAGCTACTTGGAAGGCTGAGGCAGAAGGATCACCTGAACCCAGCAGGGTGAGGCTGTGGTGGTCATGAGCATGCCACTGCACTCTAGCCTGGGTGACAGAGTGAGACTCAAACTAAAACACACACACACACACACACACACACACACACACACACACACACAGCCCGCTTTCTTTCCCAAGTTTCCTAAAATGACACAGTGAATATGTTTAATTAATCAGTCAATCGATAGCCAGTGATTATCAGACAGCTGCTACGTGCCTCCCACCGAGGAAGCCGCCAACGTGCACACTGCGGGGGTGGGGGGTGACCCAGACCGGGACACCCC
>NW_007256666.1:717065-734164 GCF_000164805.1 Carlito syrichta
CTAAAACACACACACACACACACACACACACACACACACACACACACACACACAGCCCACTTTTCCAGAGAGAGGCACTTTCAAGTGATACCTAGAGCTGATGAATGGAGAAAGGAAGGAGAGGATGCCAGAGCAAAATTCCTCCCAGGCCTGCCCTTTCCAACCTGGACCTTCTGTGTTTCCTTTCTCATCCACTCAGCAGTCCACTCCTCAGGCTTCCTCTCTTCCCTGCCTCCCCATTCTCTCCAGAGACAAGTGTGTCCCAGGTGGAGCTTTTCCCCTCCCAGCATACTATTTATCTCTTCTTTTCAGGTACTTGCTTAGACTGTCTTCCAAAGTGGCACACAGTGAACCCAACCCAAGCAGAGGCTCAAAAGTCCACATACTAGGCCTCACTGTTTTGCTACTCTTGGAACCCTAAGACCATCATGTGAATGAGCCTATGTTAACCTTCTGGTTGAGGAGAATCACATGTGGCAATGGCATCCACATTACTCCATCCACATTACTGCATCCAATTACTGCAGTGGACACCGTGCCAACTGCAAGATGTGAGTGAGACTGTCCGAGCCCATCCATGCCTGGCCAAGCCACCAGCGGACCACAGACACAGAGCAAGTTAAAGAGATCAGGGAAGCAGCCCAGACAAGAAGAACTGCCCAGCCAGCCTGCAGAAGAGTGAGAAACCATAAGCATTTGTTGTTTTAAGTCACTAAAATTGAGAAGGGCTTATCGACAGTGAGAACTGACTGAAACAGAGCCTTGTGCACAGCCAGAAGCAATGTTGAAATAGTACTTGGACTCTGAGCCTCTTACTGTAGCATCAGGTTGCATGGGGGCTACCTTGCTTGCCTGAATGTACAACTTCCTCTGGCTTCCTTCTTGGTCAGTTGGGCCCTGGCCAATGGTCGCTTGCGGAAATAAAGAATAGAAAAGTGCTGTGACATGCAACATCATGACTAATTTCTTTCTAACATTTCTACCTAGAATGCCGCTTCTCTAAGGCTATAAAATCATTGCCCTGAAAGGAGTAGTTTTTCATGATAAGCTGTTATTCTCTTTAAGAAGCGAAATAGTTAAATGTATATGTGGTTTGCTTGTCTTGATGACAGGTTCTATCTAGAGGGTGATCTCTTTATCAAGAAGTAGTCAAGATGTAGATGAGTACCAGAGGGATTACTGGAAAAACACCACTCTGCTGTATATTTCATAATAGCAATGGCCCCATCTATCTCCAGAGAGGGAAGGAGGCGGCAGTCAGAGAGGGTTTTGTAGTTCTGTGAATAAAGGTTTATTACTTTCCTCTACCTTCCATCAATCAGCTCAATGTTAGGAGAACTAAAAAGGAAAAAGCAAACCTAATCTTTGTGTCTGCTCATAAAATAAAACGGGCAGAATATTCCCTCATTCCTGACCTTGAAAGTAACTTTTTCAAAGTTGGATAAAACCAGGGAACATGATTTGATTAGAAATGGAAACTGGAAGAAAGAATTTGTGACTTTGAACCCCAGCATTAACATTGGTCCAGCAATCACAACTCAAGTCTGCAAACATTTCTGGGCACCTACTCTGTGCAGGAAGTAAGGTAGGTGATGAAGAGAATACAGAGATGTGCAAGACAAGGTGTCTGTTCTCTCTAGACTCACAAAATCACAGACAGCAAACAGCACATACTATAGTTTTCAACAGAAAGTAATAGGTGTTAGAACCAGGAGACAAATAAATGAAGAAACAGGAAAGGGACAGATTAATTCCAACTTTGGGACCAGAACAACTTAGCAGAGGAGGTGGGCTTTGAGAAGGTACTTCACTTCCACAGTCAGAAATGGTAGGAAAGATGGCTGCCTGGGAGACTGGGGCAGCTGGATCCAGACACAGAGCCATATCACAAGGAAACCTTAAACTTCCTACCCTTGGATTATCACATGAGATAGAAATACATTTACATCCTGTTTAAGTCATTGCTTTTTAAAAAGTGGTGGGAGTGTTCTCAAAGAACTAAAAGGAAATCTGCCATTCAATCCAGCAATCCCACTACTGTACTTGGTATCTACCCAAAGGAACAGAGGCCATTATACAAAAGAAGATACTGGCACTCATCTGTTTATTACAGCATAATTTACAAATGCAATGATGTAGAATCAACCTAAATGCCTTTCATCTGATCAGTGGCTAAAGAGAATATATATATACCACAGAATACTACTTAGTCATTTAAAAAAAATAATGTTTTTTGCAACAACTTGGATGGAATTGAAGACCATCATCCTAAGTGACATAACACATGTTCACACAAATAGGAGCTAACAATAATTGCCCCTTGATGTCCCAGAAAAATAAAGAAAACTGGAAGACTTCTAAAATAAATTATAACATTCTGTCTGTAAAGTTTCATTAGCCAAAGTACGTAATGCTAAATTTCAAAAAAATCTTAGTCTTAAAAAAAATTTCTAAAATCTATTTAGGGGGTTATTAGAGAGTGAAAATTGAATTTTTATAGAAGACATATTAAAAATGAGAGATGTTATAAGATATACTACACTTAACAAAAATAACTATAAGCTCAGTCAATATTTTATTTTGAAATTTTGAGTTATTTTGACATTTTGGTTTTAATTCATGAAGAATAAAGTTTATATACTGCCTTACCAAATAAAGAGTTAAGGAAAATATAAGGTTAAAGTAATAGCACGTCCTCTTATTCTGTATAACTAGAATATTTTATAAATTGCTAGATATTTTAGGCATCAGAAAAGAATAATATTCACAAAAATATTAAGCCCCAACCTAGCTTGTGATTAAGATTTTTTTATTTGTAAAACATGCTATTAAATAAAAACTATTCATTAAATGTGTTCTAAAATTAAAAAAAAAAAAAACAAGTGGGAGCTAAGCTACAGGTCTGCAAAGGAATACAGAATGGTATAATAAACAATGTAGACTCAGAAGAGCAAGGGTGGGAGGGAGGGTAGGGATGAAAAATCACCTATCAGGTACAATGCGCACTAGCAAGGGTGTCAGGTACACAAAGCCCAGACTTCACCACCATCAATGCATCCATGTAACCAAAAACTACTTGTACTCCTAAAGCTACTTAAAATTTAAAAAAAAAATAAATAAATAGGGATTACAGTTATCTTCTAGAAAAAAAAAAGTTGTGGGAAAGGAATTCTAGACAAAGAGGAGGGCATGAGCAAAGGCAGAAAAGTAGAAAACATGTTAAGCAGAGCAGAAACTTGAAGGATCCAATGAAGACGGAATAGGCAGTGAGGTTGGGGCCTGGCAAGGTGAAGTGTGAGATCGTTGGAAAGGTAGACTGGGGTAAAGTAATGGAGGACCAGAATGTGTGCTGCAGGTTGTATTTGAAAACATTATTTCCAGATGGTTGTAGTGGCCCACGCCTGTAATCCCAGCATTTTGGGTGGCTGAGACGAGAGGATTGCCTGAGTCCACGGGATCGAGACCAGCCTGGGCAACATGCTGAGACCTCATTTCCACAATAAATCAAAAAATTAGCTGGGTGTGGTGGTGCATGCCTGTGTTCCCAGCTACTTGGAAGGTCGGGGTGGAAAGATCGCCTGAACCCAGCAAGTCGAGTCTGCAGTAGCTGTGAGCATGCCACTGTACTCCAGCCTGGGCAACAGAGTGAGACTCCTACTCAAAAACAAAAAAAGAAAGAAAACATCATTTCCTTCGCCAAGAATTTTCTTTGCTGCTGCCAGGGGCCTGGGGACAGTAGTAATTCAGGATCACTTAATCCAATTTCAGGGCCTAAAGTTTTCTGGTAGTTTTGGATGACTTGAGGTTATACTGTAAGTTCAGTTTCTAGCTCTTTCTGACTCCTTGGGTGGATTTCCAATGGTCTTAGATTCTTACTTATGTCCACTTCGTTCTGAGAAGCCGTCAAAGCATAACTGAGCCTCTCAGCTGTTTGGTGAGGATTAACAATGGCCCCCAGGGCCAAAACAGACTAGACACTGCCATTTGTAATCCCAGCCCTTTGGGAGGGAGGATAGCTGGAGGCCAGGAGTTTGAGACCAGCCTAGGCAACATAGTGAGACCTCGTCTCTACAAAATATCAAAAAAATTATCTGGACATGTTGGCATAGGCCTGTAGTCCTAGCCAGTTGGGAGGCTGACGTGGCCTGACTTATAACAAATAAACAAATAAATAAGATCCTACTGTCACCTTTCTGAATTTCCTCTCAGAGTAATTGCTGTCATTATTTTGTTGCCTACTTGATGCCTCTAAGATTTTAAAAAATATTTTGTCCAGCTTTTTTGCTGGAGAATTGTTCTGAATTAGCTAGTGCTCCTTACTGGGTGTGGAAGTTCTACTAAGTTGCCACTTCAGATTTATGACCAGAAATCTTAAGCTGACTCTCAGCAATGCTGAGCAATCTTAATATATCCAAATACTTAATCTATTCTCTCTTTTCTAGAGATAACTAATACACATTTTCTTATTTCTCCTTGCTGTCGGCTGGTGCTCTCAGTTCTTAACACAGTGAAACAAAAAGAAGAGGATGATTGTGTCTTTCCACCACTATTTATCATGTCTGCATTTCTATCCATGAATTCTTCCTATACAGTGGATAAAGTGTCTGGACTTCTACTAGGATCAAGTGGTCGATTTAGCACTGGATGCCATCCTTTTCTGTTTCTTGAGTGGCTTTTCTCCTATCATATATCCCTTTCTCATGTATCACCTTGATTCTTTTCTTACTTCATCATCATAAAAATATCTCCAACATATATTTACAATGTCTTGTATTAAAAACAATAACTCTCTCTTAACCACACATTCTCATTCAGTTAAGCAAAATTCCCCATAGAATTGTCTCTTGCTTGCTGCTGCTTGCTTCATCTCCCACTCTCTGGTTGACAGATTCCAGTTGCGCTTTCATTCCCGGCAGTCTGTTGAAACCTCTCTTGACATGGTTGCTTGTGACCCCTCCATCTTGTTCAATCCAAAGGTCATTTCTCAAACAGCTTTTTACAGAGTTGGTTCCATTTTCTTTACCTTTAGCTTTTTCTTTTAAACTAATTCTAAACTTATAAACTCCCATAAATCATCCAGTTTATCAAATTCTAATGTGGCTATTTGCCACATAGGTTACATCATTCTCATTCTCTCTGTCAGTCTTTGTCTCTGTCTCTCTATCTCTGTCTCTCCCTCCCTCCTTGCGATATATATCTTGAGTCAATGGAAAGTAAGTTGCAGATATCATGCTCCTTTACCCCTAAATTCTTCAGCAGTGTGTATTTCCTAAGGACAAAGACATTCACTTGCATAGCCATGTTACAATGATCAAAAATCACATTGATACAATTCTGTTATCTAATCAACATACCATACTTAAGTATTGCCAATTGCCCCAATAATAACTCACAGCACTCTTTTCTGGCTCAAAATCCAAACCAGGATCATGCCTTGAATTTCATTTTCATATCTGTTTAGTCTCCTTTAATCTGAAATGATTCCTCAGCTTTTCTGTGACTAACATCACCTTGATATTTCTAAAAAGTAGAGTGCAGAATGCTCCTCAATTTGGGTTTATCTGATGCTTCCTTATGATTTGATTCAGCTCATGAATTTTTGACAGGAATACTGCATAAGTAATATTGTTTCCTCTTTGGTACATCATATCAAGAGGCACATTATCCCTTTCTTAGTTATGCTAACTTTGATGACTTGGCTAAAGAGGTGCCTATCAGGCTTCTCTGTTGTGATGTAACCCTTTTTCTTTTTGTAATTAATAAATAGTTTAGCAGGGCACAGTGGCTGAAGCCTGTAATCCCAGCAATTTGGGAGGCAGAGGTGAGAGGATTGCCTTAGCTCAGGGGTTCAAGACCAGCCTGAGCAACATGGCGAGACCTCATCTCTAAAATAAATCTAAAAATTAGCCAGGCGTGGTGGCTAATGCCTGTGGTTCCAGCTACTTGGAAGGCTAGGGCAGAAGGATCGCTTGAGTCTAGCAGGTCGAAGCTGCGGTGGCCATGAGCATGCCACTGCACTCCAACCTGGGTAACAGAGTGAGACTCCAACTCTATCAATCAATAAATCAATCAATAATTTGTGGGGAGATACTTTGAGGCTATGTAAATATTCTAATCCTCATCAAATTTTTGTTCACTAGTTTTAGTATCATTTATGATTCTTTCCTGAATTAGTGATAACCGTGATGTTTATAAAAAGGTGGTTTTCCTTTTTACTTTTAAGTAAGCTCTGCCAAATTTTATAATAAAGAACAATTTTGCATGGTTTACTTTTCACCTGTCTGTTATGGCATGCTTCGAATGATATCAGAATCACCTGGATCAATGATAGCCAGTGTGCATACTCTGTAGTATTTTCCGCACACTGTGCCCAACTCAATATCACTGCCACTGTAGTGATGGACACCAGTTTTGACCAACATAGCATAGTACTCTATTTCAGATTTACTCAAAGTCAGGCAGTTGTTGGAGAGTTTGCCAATTTCACTTTGCCTTGTCAGACCATCTTCAGAGTCAGCTTGTACCCCAACCCGTACTTTTCACTTTTCATAATGAGTTAGAGCCTAGAGTTGATGAACTCCAGTGAATTTTTCATCTTCTTTGTGGCCACCATCTTCCTGCCTTAGGTGTGGGATGGCCCCCAACCAAGAACAGTCACCAAGATGGCCGGGAAGCGAGAAAGGGAGTTAACACAATGCAAAGCTCTTCACCAAAAAGGTGGTTTTCTAAATCATCATTCCATCTAGATTTATTAGTTATTAGTTACATGCAAGAGCTTTTTCAATCTGTCTATATGTCCATCCATCCAACCATCCATCCATCCATCCATCCATCCATCCATCCATCCATCCATCCATCCATCCGTGTAGACTCATTGATTTTTATTTTATTCAGTAGGTTATAATTTATTGCTATCATTATATATTTTTACCATTACATTGTCCCAGATTTGGCCAGTGGGATTTCCTTCAGGCTGACTGCTGTGCACACTTTTTTTTTTGAGTTGGAGTCTCACTCTGTCACCCAGGCAGTGGCTCACTCATGGTCACTGCAGTCTCGACCTGCTGGGCTCAGGCAATCCTTCTGCCTCAGCCTTCCAATTAGCTGAAAGTACAGATGTGTACTACCATACTTGGCTAATTTTTTAATTTTTTTTGTAGAGATAAGGTCTTGCTATTTTGCCCAGGTTGTTCTAGAACCCCTGGGCTCAGACAATCCTCTTGCCTCCACTTCCCAAAGTGCTGAGATTGCAGGCATGAGCCACTGCACTCGGCTTTCTGTGGACTTTTAATGTAACCCATTATTTTCTGAACACTGTCTTACTTTCTGACACTCAGAAAATAATACTTCAGGCTCTTCCTGTACTTTCTATGTCCTAGCCCTGGAATCAGCCATTAGTCCAAAGATCCTTGGTTCCTTTTAGTGAGAAGTGACATTTAGAAACAAAGATCTGGTGTTAGGTATTTCTGTTGCTACCGTGGTGTTTTGCTTTCATCACAGTGGAAAAAGCTAGGAAAGATTTAAAGTTAATTCAAATTCAAAATATTCTTCCTAGTCATCACACAATTCATATTTATATCTCCTTTCTCCAACAATGAGAAACTTGACTCCCAATATCAATATACTTATTCATTTACTTAATCTACAACACACAGTAAGGAGTTTCAGAATTGCAAGTCCACACCCTGAGAAAAACAAAATAAAATCTAGCAACTAGAATTCAAGATTTGTATGCAGTTCTTATTGTTTTGAGCTTGAGAATTTTGACTGATCTTGTCAGAGTACTGTGTTCAAAAGTTGGCATCTCTTTTCAATGCTGTGTTCAGTAAAGTCACATTAACAACTTGAAATCAGACATGAGGGAAGTATTGATTTATCTTTGATAACTCTTTTTCTTATACTTCATATATAATTTATCAAATTATGATCATAATATGTCCAGGCAGGCTAGCTCATGCCTATAATTCCAGCAATTTGGAAGATAGAGGCCAGAGGATTGCCTGTGCCCAGGGGTTTGAGACCAGATGGGTAACATGGCAAGACCTCATCTCTACAATAAATCAAAAAATTAACCAGCTGTAGTGGCATGCACCTGCAGCTCCAGCTACTTGGAAGGCTGAGGTGGAAGGATTGCCTGAGCTCAGCAGGTCCAGGCTGAGATGGCTGTGAGCAAGCCCCTGCCTGGGTGACAGAGTGAGCTTCTGACTAAAAAAAAAAAAAGACAAATTATGTACATAATAGGACCATCTTTTACAGCTCACATCATCTTCCAGCTGTCGTATTTCTCACCTAAATCACTACAATGCCTTCTGGTCTATTCTCTCTACTCCCACCATTACCCATATAGTAGTCAATGTGACCGAATCAAGTTACTCTTGCTCAAAATTTCCCAACAGATTTTCTCACACTTAAAATTAAATGCAGTCTCCTTATCATGACCTACAAGACCTTACATTCTCTAAACCCATCCAGCTTATGACCTTACCATACCATTCCCCCCTCCTCTTCCCAAGTCAACTGCTACAGTCAGGTTGGCCACTTTAATGTTCCTCAAACACACCAAAACTCATTTCTCCCTCAGGGACTTTGCATTTGCTGCCACATCTGCCTGAAGCATGATTTTTAGGAAAACTTATACAACTTTCTCCCTCTCTACATTCAGGGCTCTGTTCAAATGTCACTTTCTTTGAGAGACAGCCCCAGAGAATCCCATCTAAATTTGCATCACTCATTTCCATCACTCTCAAGCTTCTTAACCTGCTATATTTTTTTTCAAAGCATTTATCATCGTCTTATCACTGCCTCCAGAAAGCCTACGTTAATTATTTTCATGTTCACTACATATTCCCAGTGGCTTTAACAGTACCTGGTACATGGTATTTAATAAATATTTATTGAATAATTGAATAAGTGAACAAATGAATTATAAATTTTTGAACTCCAATCTTCTTTGGGATCCTCACATTGCTGAGAAATCATTTTAGTTAATTCCCATTTATCTTCCTAATGACTACTTCAGATATTTACTGTTTTTTTCCAGATCTTCCTCCCTTTTAGGTCAGTAGATAGTCACAAAGAATATTTGTTTTCTTCTCTTAGCTTCCCAGAAGCTTTAGAACACTCCTTCTATGTTCCCATCTCCCTAAATTATCAGCTATAAATGTGCCTTCTGGCTACCTTTGAAGCCAGGGTGATGGCGGCGCCAGAGCTGGCTGCATAACATCTTTGTGCAAATTAGAAGGTATCCCCTCTGGGTGGGGGCAGTCCCAGGAACTCACAGTGAAGTGGGAACACAGTGCTGTTAGGTGGATAAGGGAAAAAGTTCTAACAGATATGGTTACCTCATTTACTGAGAAAATAATGCCTTTGAAGTAATTCAGACACACTGTCAATCTTCTCCTTCCCGCCTTCCTGCCTTGGAAGAAGTGCTAATATTTCTTATGGCTTTGATCAAGGTTGATCTCTCTACACAGGCGCTTGTTCCCATCATGCACCACAGCACCCACTGCATTTATTATCCTCATTCTCTCTGGAATCCTGATCCTCAAATTGCTTCCTTCTCTCTGAATAGATATAGGTTCACGCTGACATTGTACTAAGGAAATCTTTGGACATTGTCACCATCCTCCCCAATTCCGAAACACAGATGCCTTATCTATTCCTTGACTTCTTATCAAGCGTCAAGCTTTTAAGAGCAGATTCTACTTCACAGCCATTTCCACCTGCTATAATCCTTCTAATTCTAGAAGTTGGTGTCTTTTTATCTTCTCATTGTCTTTGACCTTTATGCAGGATTGGGACATGCAGTGGAAACTCTATTTTTCTTAAACACCTCATCAATTCGTTTCCAGAACATTCCTTGTTCCTGATTTTCTTTTTACCTGTTTGATTATTGCTTGCCTTTTCCTGGTTCTTCTCCATTTTTCACATCCTTAAATAGTAGAATTTTCTGTGGTTTTGTCTTCAGGCACTCTCCCTTTTTACTTTAAACAGTCTCTAATGAAATACATCTTTCCCTATATCATTAGATCCCAATTCCTGGCCAATATTATCAAATCTACATTTCTGCTCACTTAACTAAATATAGACCATATTTCTTTTTACTACACAGATTTACTACAGGCAACTCAGATTCAACCTGTGTGTATCAGATAGAGTTTTATCAGAGATGTAGGACTATTAGGAAATCACATATATATGATGTCTTACAGAGACTTTACCTTTTGCTCTCATATAAGTTGGTACACAGTTTCAGTAAGACTGAAGTCTTCACATTGGATTCTGGAGCTTGAAGTCAGCAGGGTAAGCAGTTGGGAAGGAAAGATGGCTATAAAATGGGGTGGAGGCAGGACAAATAGAAATCCATGAGAAAGGACTAGAGTTCGTATCAGTCTCTTGTAGCCTATGCCCAAGTTTTGATGATGTGGGTGTCCTACAGGAGAAGCTGGCATCCTATGTTTAGAAGCTAATCATGTACCTGGTCCTGAAGTAAGAAGGAAAGGAGGATCAGGTGGATGTTGGAGCAACTCCAGGTCCAGCTCCTGTCCCACACAAACAAGGTGAGCCAACACATAAGTGACAAGGTATATGAACTACAACACGAGCCGGTGCTGCACTGACCTGCAGAGAATAACAAATATCAGTGTCAATACTGCTTTGGGTACACCTTCTGAATCTCACCCAAAATGTTTCCTGTGACCAATCCTAATCAGAAAGATTCAGGGAAAGGAATCCTGGGAAACAGAGATTAGCCTAGGCAAGTTGACACATTACAAAGCCACCACACTGTTTAAAATCAAATTCACTATTTTCTTGTGTCTTTCTACAACTCTCCTTATTTTATTTTATTTTAAAAATGTTTTTAGAATTGGGGTCTTTCTCTGTTACCCATACTGGAGTGCAGTAGTGTTATTGTAATTCATTGTAGCCTTGAACTCCCGGGTTCAGAAGGTCCTTCTGCCTTGGCCTCCCGAGTAGCTAAGATTGTAAGTGTGTAGTACCATGCCTGGCTAATTTTTAAAAATTTTTATGGAGACAGGATATCATTATGTTGTCCAGGCTTATCTTAAACTCCTGGCCTCAAGCAAGTCTCCCTCCTAGGCCTCCCAAAGTTCTAGGATTATCGTGTGAGCTACAGCACCCTTTTAAGCCTCCCCATTTTTAGAATCTACTATTGCCATCCACCCAATTGTCTAACCTAGGAACTGCTGAGTCCCTCCTGCCTTTTTTCCTTCACCAACCCTGCTCCCTCCCACTCCTGCCATATCCAATCAGTCATCATTTTTAAATAAATCCTCACACATTCTTTTTGTTTTTTCCCACTTATTTTCTTCATGCAATCCCATGCCCTAACCATGTCTGTCTGGTCCATAGGTAGAAGCACTGATCCCAATGCTTCCAGTTCCTCTCTGCCCCATTCACCCTCCACATGGCTACCAGAATAAACTTTCCAGAATTTAGATCTATTCATGTCATTTCCTAAATATAATGTCCTTTATGAATCTTTTTATCTGTAGAATGAATGGAAACCTTCAAGCATGTAGAACAGATTTTTGTTCCTAATTTTTCACTTTCCATTGTGATAGTATTGTACATTTATGCTTTTTGTCATATGACTTTGCAATTATTGTTGTAGTGCGGAATACAGTATACTTCCTCATCCTGTGTGACTCGCATTGGTCAATATAATGTTGGCTGGTGTGATGTGAGTAGACTTTAAATGTGCTTATATGGTTTGGATCCTCCTCTCTGACATTAGCTATTGTCATGAGAAATGCATGCCCAGAATGTAGCTGTGTACCGGTAGCTACAGGTCCCAGAATGAGACATGCAGATCAAAACTGTCTTGCAACCTAGAGCCAAGCCCAGCAGATCTCAAGCAGGCCCAGCAAAAATCAACTAAAATATGCCAAACCTCAGCTGACATACCTGTCAGTTCGAAAATAAATGTTGTAAGCAACTGAGATTTTGGTTGAGGCAGGGGCCCTTCTGAAAAGGCAGGAAAAAAACAGAAAAAGGGGAAATAAGTTACTTCCTGCTTCTTTGTGCTTTTTCTTTAATGGGCGGGCTTTTTACTTTGGCAGGCTACATGTTTAAACTTTTGGTGGAAACCAATCAGAATAATGAATGAGATGATTATGTAAAACCAATCGATGTGCAACATGTAAGTTCAATGGTAGTCCCAAGCTATGGAAAATCCAATCAAACTGTATGGTGCCATTATGTTACCTTATAAGGAAGACAAAGAGGTTACAATGTAAAGGGAAGTTAACAAAGGTATATAAGGCAATGCCCTGCTGCATTTGGGGCTCAGCCTTTGAATGCGAATCCACTGAGCTGGTGCCAGCACAAATAAATGCTGCTTCCTAGCAAAGAAGCCTCTGTGTCCTTTCTCTCTGTGGAAGATTCCCGCTACATGGTGGTTGTTACACAGCATTACTGCAGCAATAGTTGAGTAATACATGTAATATAAAGACCCTTAGCTAGGCATGGTAGCATGCGCTCGTAGTTCCAGCTACTTTGACAGCTGAAGCGGAAGGATCACCAGAGCCCAGCAGGTGGATGCTGGGGTAGCCGTGAGTGTGCCACTGTACTCCAGCCTGGGTACCAGAGTGAGACTCCAACTCAATAAATAAATAAATAAAAAGACCCTCTGCAATCTAAACCCAGACAGATATTGAGTGCCAGTCTCAAGTCATTTTCTCTCATGTACCCAGAGTAATACTGATTCTCATGTATTGATCACTACTCTTTTCATGCCAACTTGACTTTCTCAGTCTCCCAGCTAGTGAGTAGCCAGAGTCCACAGCAGTGAGTGTTACCCTCACATTTCTACTTTGTTCATTTCCAACCACAGAGTTGCTTGGTATTCCCTTGGAACTCCCCAAGACACTTATAACACAAACCCGTACTTTTTTTTTTTCATTTTAAAGATGTGGGATACAATTCATGGTTAGGTACATAAGTGGTCATTGTGCAGGTAAAGTATGGATACGCTTATTGATGTTATGTGCCTCCCTCTTCCCTGGCCGTGTCCCACTGCTCCCAATCCCTTTCTTATAGTATTATGATAAATGTTCAGGGTTCACTTATGAGTGAGTACATGCAGTACTAAGATCTTTGTTTCTGCGGTAAAACACTCGGTATTATAGACTCTAAATCCATCTGAGTTGCTGCGAAGCCCATACTTTTGTATTTATTTTCTTTTTGGGGAGGGGTGCTCAGAGTCTCTCTGTTGCCCAGGATGGAGTGCAGTGGCATACTCATGGCCGCTGCAGCCTCAATCTGCTGGGCTCAGGTGATCCTTCCACCTCAGCCTTCCAAGTAGTTGGAACCACAGGCATGT
This sequence comes from Carlito syrichta, assembly GCF_000164805.1. NCBI lineage: Eukaryota > Metazoa > Chordata > Mammalia > Primates > Tarsiidae > Carlito > Carlito syrichta. The sequence continues at coordinate 730,411 of NW_007256666.1, forward strand.
GCTACCACACTTGACTGATTTTTCTTGATTTATTGTAGAGATAAGGTCGCACCAAGTTGCCCAGGCTGGTCTTGAACCCGTGGAATCAGGCAATTCTCTCACCTCCCAAAGTGCTGGGATTATAGGCATGAGCCACCACGCCCGATCGATTTTTGTTTTTCTTTATGGCTGCATAATTGTTAGAGTCACACTCTCTGCAGGGCTTCCAGAATGTAGGGTGAGGCCCACTGAGGGTATGAGTGTCTGGTGTCTGTGATACAGTGCCACATGAAAGATGCAAAGAATTGCCTAGAAGTTAGATTAGAAAGTATAGTTTATTCAGAAAGTAAATTAGAGAGAGAAAAAGAGGAGATTCACCTCCCCAAGATAAGGGAGGGAGCCAAAGCTTATGAAAACATGGCCTGGCCATAGCTCAAAGAGCACATGGCCACACCATAGCTTAGTAAGGCAGTGGAGGCGGTTGAGTCCTTTTAACACTTCTCTTTAATGGGGGAAGGTCATTAAGGTAATTGGGTGGTGATATTCTCCACATCATAACAAAGGGTCAGGTAAGTGCAGGTACTGCAGGCAAATGGGTGGGTTTGACACATGATTGTTGCCAAGGTGGTGAGCTAGATAGAAGGAAACAAGGGAGGAGTTTTTCCTGCAAGAGACCTGTCAGACTCAATACACAAGCTCCTTAGCAAAAAGGTGGTCTTATGATCATTTCTATGGCTTCAGCCAGCTAAGGGGTGATCTTTGACCTTTCACCTTTGACAAGGAACCTTAAAGTTTTTTAGCGATTATTATGCTAAACCATGAATTGAAAGGTTGGGCTGTCCCTGTCTTGCATCTGATGGAGAGTTGCTGAGGAGGTGGGGTAGGCTGCCAGCTTGGCCTGCAGTAAAATGTCTGAACACTTCCTAAGACCTGCCTATTGGAAACTTATCTATCCATGTCTAGCCTGTGCTAGATTCAAAGTATGTCATTCTAAGCAAAAATGGTTATGCTGAGGCAAAATGTGAACTAAGTTTATTCTAAGTTTCTCACGGTCCCTCCTTTCAGTAATATTCCGTTGTGTGTATGTATCACATTTTCTTTATCCAGTCCACATTCAATGGGCAGCACAGTTGGTTCCATGTTTTTGCTATTGTGAATAATACTGTGATAAACATGCACAAACCTGTCTGTGTCCCTTATTTGTATGATCCGATGATATTAGTAATGACTATTATTTATTGAATGCCATATCCTCATTGTTCTAAGTTGCTCATTTACTCTTTACAATGAGTCCATGAGATCAGTACTATCATTATCGCTGTTTTACAAAGGAGAAATCTGAGGCACAGAGAGGCAATGTAGTTTGCAAAGTCATTGCAGTGAACCACAGATCTGGGATTCAAATTCAGGCAGTTTGACTCCGGAGTCTCTGCAGTTAACCACTCTGCAAGATCCTCATCCACTGGTGTTGGCCTTCCATGTCCCCGTGGTGCTTTGCACATGCCTTTGTTACAACTCTGTACATTTCATGATGATTATTTATTTATGCTACCTTTTCCTCCACTTCGCTGTGAGCTTTTAGAAGTTAAGGGCTCAATCTTAGGTGTCCCTATATGTCTGCTATCTAGTAAGGTGGCTGCCCTGTAGCTAGTTCTCACTAAACATTTGTGATTGCTATTTGCTGTTGAACTGCTTTGTCATCAGTCAAATTTTCATCACAAATTGCTGGAGACCTGGTTCAAATTGCCTTTCTCTGAAACATGAAAATGACACAATGTATTTTGAGAGTGATTTATAGAAAATCATGTGTTTCATACAGTCGGAAAAGGTACAATGATAAGGAGTTCTTCAAATTTTCCCTCGGGGACTTACCTTTTAAACATCAATCAAACAATCAACAAATCTTGACTGAGTGCCTCCTATGCATCAAAAACAGGCCAATCACTTGTACTAGACATGGCTAACTAATTACTTTGTGCTCTGGTGGCTATAATTCTTTTTTTTTTAAGATCCAGTCTTGTTTTTGTGTCTTTGAGCTGGTGAGATCAATGAATATGGAAAGAAGTTAAGATAAAATAAAAATTTTACCTGACAGCCTTTTTCTGGAAGCTTCAATGGCTCTGGGAGAGTTTATTGATTCCTAAAGAAAAATTACCATTCTCTTTTATGGAAGGGTGAAATAAAGGAGGATTTAGTGAATAAAAGGAATTGGAGCAATTAGCATAGCTTTTTAAAATCTGGGATTATCTTTATTGATTAGATTGCCTTAGAATTGTGGAAGGAACAGTGGAAATTCTAATGGAAATTGCATATGTGAGTTGGACAGGAGTTAGGTCTGTGAACCAAGACCTACATTTTTGAAGAACAAAGCCCAGGATTGAGAGAATTCAGTCACCAAAGTGAAATGAAAATTTCTGAAAGTTTCAAAGGATAGGAGGAAAAAATGTGTTTTCTCTTCATAAAGATTAGGTACTACTTATAGGCATGCATTGAGATTTTTAAGACCAAGTACAATGTACCTGGCTAATACACATTAATCAAAACAAAAAGGGAAACTAGAGGTAATATTTATTCAATCTATTGGAAATATGAAAGCAAGCAGAGTGTGACAGTCTATGGTGAGTAAAGTTTCATTTTTTTTCAAAGTTCAAATTTGTTAACAGATTTCTTTTAGTGAATGTATGCATATTTTTCTTCAGTGGTAGGGCATTTTAGGTTAGATTTATTATTCTAACCAAACTGAAAAAAGTGCACACAGTGAGATTCAAATATTTTAGCATAGTTCATCAAGAAAAAAAAATAGGTGAGCAACATGTCATTTCTTAGCATTGACTTCTTACCAGTTCAATATGAATATACTCAATGATAAAAGTAGATTTTTGAATGGCCCAGTGATTTTTTTTGGTCAAATCTTGCCTGGGTTTTAGAGAATTAAAACAGATGCACATTTCCCTTACCATATGCTTTTGCTGTCTCAACAGAATGGTTTGTATCCCAGATGTGGGAAATGCAATTTAAGAAAAGTAAATCTCAAGGTTGAAGAAGAAATATAATGATGGAAAACATAATTGAGGCAAGAAAACACAGAGCTCAGCATGTTGTTAGCTTGAGTAATTTTTTTGGGGGGGTAGATTCTCACTCTGTCACCTAGGCTGGAGTGCAGTGGGACACTCACGGCCACCCCAGCATCAACCTGCTGGGCTCCTGCGATCCTTCTACCTCAGCCTTCCAAGTAGCCAGAACTACAGGTGTGCTACCACGCCCAGCTAATTTTTGATTTATTGTAGAGACGAGGCCTCATCAAATTGCCCAGGTGGGTCTTGAACCCGTAGGTTCAGGTAATCCATTGGCCTCGGCCTCCCAAAGTGCTGGGATTACAGACTGAACCACCAAGCCCAGCCAGTTTAAGTAATTTTTAAAATTATAATTTATATATAAAGATGAGGATGGTGCTTTGGTGATTTTTTATGTAGAATGAATGGTACACAGGGCATATCATTAAACCACATTCGTGCGTGTGTGTGTGTGTGTGTGTGTGTGTGTGTGTTTGTGTTTAATTATATTATATTATTTATTTATTTATTTTTGTTTTTCTTCTATTTATTTTATTTTTAAAATGTGGGGTACAAGTCAAGATTAGGTACATGAGTGGTCCATGTATAGATGAAGTTTGGGCCTCTCACTGTTCTTCACTTCCCCCGGTTTAAGATCAGGTACCCAGCCGGGCTCGGTGGCTCAGCCTGTAATCCCCGCCTTTGGGAGGCTGAGGTGAGTG
>NW_007256666.1:734200-753094 GCF_000164805.1 Carlito syrichta
AGCGGCCACTGCACTCCAGTCTGGGCAACAGAATGAGACTCCAACTCAAAAAAAAAAAGATCAGGTACCCTTAGTGAAGTTATGTGCTCCCTACTCTCTCTTTCCCCTAGCAGTGTCCCACAACTGCTGATCCCCCTTTGTCTATTCTGATTAATGTTGAGGACCCACTTGTGAGTGAGAACATGTGGTATTCAGTTCTTTATTTCTGTGATAGATCACTGAGTATGATAGACTAAATCCATCCAAGTTGCTGTGAAAGCCATAATTTTGTCCTTCTTTATGGCTGCAAAATAGTCTATCATGTATGTGTACCACATTTTTTTTATCCAGTCCACTTTCAATGGGCAGCACAGTTGGTTCCAAGTTTTTGTTATTGTAAATAGTGCTGCACAGATATCTTTTTATTTTTTGAGTTGGAGTCACACTCTGTCACCCAGGCTGGAGTACAGTGGCATGCTCATGGCCACCGTAGCCCCCATCTGCTGGATTCAGGCGATCTTTCCACCTCAGCCTTTCAAGTAGCTGGAACTACAGGAACGTGCCGCAACACTCAACTAATTTTTATTTATTTGTTGTAGAGACGAGGTCTCACCAAGTTGCCCAGGCTGGTCGTGAACCCCTGGACTCAGGCGATCTTCTTGCCTCAGCCTCCCAAAGTGCTGGGATTACAGACTTGAGCCACCACTCCCAGTGCAGGTATCTTTTTTGTAGAATGATTTCAGTAACTACAGGCATATTCCCAGAAGAATGATTGTTGGGTCATATGGAAGGTTAATTTTTAGATCTTTTAAAAATCGCCACACTGTTTTCCATAGATGTTGTACTGTTTTGCACTCCCACCAACAGTGTAGATGCGTTCCCTTTTCTCCACATCTTTGCCAGCATCTGTTGTTTTTTGATTTATTAATAATGTCCATTCTTACTGAAGTTATGTTACCACCTTAATGTGGTTTTGATTTGCATTTCTCTGATCATTAGTGAAGCTGAGCATTTCTTCATGTATCTGTTGGTTGTTTGTATGACTTCTTTTGAGAAGTGTCTATTCATGTCCTTTGTCCACTTTTTAATAGGGCTGGATTTTTTTCTGTGAATAATTGCTAACTGTATGTCTAACAAAGGCTTAACCTCCAGGATCTACACAGAACTTAAATGGGGTGAAAAATAAAACCACATTCTAATGAACAGGGAGTGACTGGCTTTGAACATAGGCCTGCAATCCCAATGTAAGCCAAGTATCATTTCATGAAAACACAAGCACTCATCGATTCCATTGCACAACCAATTGTTTGCTGTGTATATTCATTTATTTATGAATATGTATTGAATCTGTATGATATGTTTGGCTGAGGACACAATAACTATTCTCTTCCCCTTAATCCTGTCACTTCTACCATCTTTCCTTTTGGAATAGAAATCACCATCTGTCATGCCTTCAAACTGGGATACAAAGGGCCTCTGCCTTGGGAACTGACCTTTGAAGGAGCCTACGTGGGTGTTCTTTGGGTCACAGCTCTACCCAGGGCATGAAGTGTTTATGGGATCATGGAAATATGCCCACTAAGAAGTTTGATCCACGGATAGCCTTTCTCCCATGCTTCTAGACCAAACTCTAGGTCAGGGCCAGTTTCATGGGTGTTCCACTTATGTAGTCACAAAGGGAACTGTGCTCAGAAAGACCACCTTGGATCTAATATTCTGCTGTTATCATCTCAAAACTCTTTTTAAAAATTTCAATAGCTTTAGGGATACAGATGATTTTTGGTTACATGGATGCATTGTATGGTTGTGAAGATGTCTGGGTTTTAAGTGTACCTATCAACTCCATTAGTGCACATTGTACTCAATAGGTGACTTTTCATCCCTTCCTCACTACCCACTCTTCCCATTCTGAGCCTCCAATGTCCAGATGCCACTCTCTGTGCTTTTGAAGATCCATAGCTTAGCTTCCACTTATAAGTGAGAACATGTGGTATTTGGTTTTCTGTTCCTGCATTACTTCACTTAGGATAATGGTCTCTAATTCCATCCATGTTGCTGCAAAAGACATTGATCAGTCCATGGACATTTAGGTTCATTCCACCTCTTTGCAGTTGTGAATTGTGCTGCAATAAACATGTGCATAGAGGTGTCTTTTTTGTATAAAAACCTGTGTTCCTTTGGGTAGATACCAAATAGTAGGGTTGCTGGATTGAATAGTAGATCTACTTTCAGTTCTTTGAGAAATCTCCAATAACAACCAAGCTAAGGATCAAATCAAGATCTCAATCCCATTTATGATAGCATCAAAAAAAAAAAACCTAGGAATATATTTAATCAAGGAGGTGAAATACCTCTACAAGGAGAACAGAACACTGATAAAAGAAATCATAGATGAAACAAACAAATAGAAAAACATCCCATGCTCATAGATTGAAAGAATTAGCATTATTTTGTTTTGCTTTGTTTGAGCTGGAGTCTCACTCTGTCACCCAGGCTGGAGTGCAGTGGCATGCTCACTGCTACCGCAGCCTTGACCTGCTGGGCTCAGGCGATCCTTCTGCCTCAGCCTTCCAAGTAGCTGGAACTACAGGTGTGCACCACCACGCCTGGTTAATTTTTTTATTTATTGCAGAGACGAGGTCTCACCAAGTTGCCCAGGCTGGTCTCAAACCCCCGGGCTCAGGCAATCATCTCACCTCAGCCTCCCAAGGTGCTGGGATTACAGGCATGAGCCACCATGCCCGACCAGAATCAATACAGTTAAAATGACCATACTACCCAAAGTAATCTACAAATGCAGCCCAATTCCTATTAGTACTCCAACATCATTTTTCACAGAATTAGAAAAAACAAGTCTAAAATTCATATGGAACCGAAAAAGAGCCCAAATAGCCAAAGCAATCCTAAGCAAAAAGAACAAAGCTAGAGACATCACATTACCGGACTTCAAATTACACTATAAAGCTATAGTAACCAAAACAGCATGATACTTGTACAAGGGCAGGCATATCATCTTGAAATGTTTAATAGTTTTTTCTTTGAACTCGTGTTCTGTAAGTGAAGTCCAATGGGACAGTGTGCATACATGTGAGCAAAAGTGATACACTATATTTCCTTTTTTTTTTGAGTTGGAGTCTCACTCTGTCACCCAGACTGGAATGCAGTGGCCACTCCCAGCCACTGCAGCCTCGACCCGCTGGGCGCCAGGGATCCTTCTGCCTCAGCCTTCCAAGTAGCTGGAACTACAGGCGCACGCTACCACGTCCAGCTAATTTTTTATTTTATTGTAGAGATGAAGTCTCACCAATTTGCCCAGGCGGGTCTCGAACCTGCAGGATCAGGCAATCCACTCATCTCAGCCTCCCAAAGTGCTGGGATTACAGGCTGAGCCACCAAGCCCGGCTCACTATATTTCCCATATGCTGTATCTGTGCTGCTCATTGCCACCCCTTTAGCACACAGTATCTGCAATGTGCCACGAGCAGAGTTGTGGTGGACCACATGTGTGGGAATGTAGGAAGACTCTAAGCAAGTACAAGATAAGTGCATTTTATGACTAAGGGGAGCACTAATAGCCCTGAGAGGTCACATTTTGCATTCAAACTAGAACTTGCTTAAAATGTAGAAAGAAGCCAGACGCTGTGGCTCATGCCTGTAACCCCAGCGCTTTAGATGGCTGAGGTGAGAGGATTGTCTGAGCCCACGAGTCCGAGAACAGCCTGGGCAACATGGAAAGACCTCATCTCTCCAATAAATCAAAAAAAGTAGCTGGGCGTGAAGGCACATGCCTGTAGTCCCAGTTATCTGGAAGGCTGAAATGGAAGGATCACCTGAACCTAGCAAGTCGAGGCTGTGGTGGCCGTGAGGGCCATGGCCCTCCACCCTGGATGACTGAGACTCTGACACAAAAACATAAATAAAAATTTTTAAATGCAGAAATAAGGCAATTCTAAAAAAGCATGAATGACCAAGGAACCCTATCTTTTTTTTTTTTTTTTGAGCTGGAGTCTCACTCTTGTCACCCAGGCTAGAGTGCAGTGACACACTCACTGCCATCACAACCTCGACCTGCTGGGCTCCGGCGATCCTTCCACCTCAGCCTTCCAAGTAACTGGAACTACAGACACAAGCCACCACGCCCAGCTAGTTTTTGTGATTTATTGTAGAGACATGGTCTCACCAAGTTGCCCAGCCTGGTCCCGAACTCTCGGGCTCAGGCAATCCTCTTGCCTCGGCCTCCCAAAATACTGAGATTACAGGCTGAGCCACTGCTCCTGGCCATATTCTTTCTTACTTATTTACTTCCCCATGTTAGCCAGTCACTTATGCCAAAAATGAAGATATAGAAAGAAAGAAAGAAAAAGATAGGGCAACACATAGTTCTTGGCTTTTTTCAGTCTTTCCTTACTCATCAGTTTGTTGAAGGTAGAGAATATTGGTAGAATGTGCACATGTTAAGAAGTGAAATAAAAACGGTTGAGTTAATTATGTTCAGGCTTTCCATGGTTCTGGTAAGAATGAAATACATATGCATGTGCTAACTATATAATAGGAATTGCGTGATTTTAGCGATTCTTTTCTTTTTTTTTAAGTCGGAGGTCTCACTCTGTCACCTAGGCTGGAGTACAGTGGCACAATCACAGCTCACTGCAGCCTCTACCTCTTGGGCTCAGGCGATCCTTCCAAATTCTTAGCCTCGAAGGAGCTGGGACGACAGGTATACACCACCATGCTTGGCTAATTTTTTTTGATGTTTTCTGGAGACAAGGTCTCACTATGTTGCCTAGATTGGTCTTGAACTCCTGGGTTCAAACAATCATTTTGCCCTGGCCTCCCAAAGTGGTGGGATTACAGGCGTTAGCCACCACGCCCAGTTTTGATTCTTCATGAGTTAAACGCTCTTATATTTGCGTCTAAAACTGGCATTCCACTACATAAATATGAACAGTAAAATAATTCAATTTTTTTTACTTAGAATGGCTTAAAATGGCAAATAAAACCACGACAAATGGAAAGAGAGACTATAAAAGAAAGAAACAAGCTTTAAATTTTAGTACCCTTAAAGTGGTTTTTTTTCCTGCTTTTGAACAAGGGGTTTTGCATTTTCATTTTGTACTAGGTCATGCAAATTATGTGGTCAGTAGCGCTCAAGATATCTGGGATTAGGCCAGGTGTGGTGGCTCAAGTCTGTAATCCTATCACTTTGGGAGGCCAAGGTGAGGCCTGAGCCCATGGGTTCAAGAACAGCCTAGGCAACTTTGCAAGACCTCATCTCTACAATAAATAAAAAAAATTAGCCAGACATGGTAGCGCACGCCTGTAGTTCCAACTACTTGGAAGACTGAGATGGAATGATCGACTGAGCCCAGCAGGTCGACGCTGGGGTGGCTGTGAGTCTGCCACTGCATTCCAGCCTGGGCGACAGAGTGAGACTCCAACTAACAACAACAACAAAAAAAGGGCAACCCTCTCCGGTTCTCTTCCACTATGGGAGCTTTCCTGTTCTCTCAATAAATCATGCTTTAAAAAACAAACAGGCCTTTTCACCAGATGCATCCTAGACTTCGACACTGCTCTGTGCATTCCTAGGTAAGGGTACTCAGGAAGCAGCTTTTGGCACAATGTGGAAAGAGCTTGGATTTACAGTCTGGAACATACACCACTTGCAACTAAGTTTGGGATTGTTTGTCACATGGTAAAGAAAATAAGAACACATGTTGTCTTTTTATTATTTGTTTCCCTCTTAGAATCTGAGTGCATGTGGTACCTTATTCACTGTTATATTCTCAACTACCAGCACAGAGCCTGACTCTTAGAAAGTACTTACTAAGTACTTGTTAAGTTAGTGAATGAACAAATAAATAGCCATGAATAGGAAAGTCCTTGCCTTCAGTGGCTTAAAATCTAAAGAGGTCATAACTATAATGAGATACCACCTAACACCGGTCAGGGTAGCTATCATTAAAAAGTCAAAAAAACAACAGGTGTTGGCGAGGTTGTAGAAAAAAAGGAAGGCTTCTACCCTGTTTGTGGGAATGTAAGCTAGTTCAACCTTTGTGGAAAGCAATGTGGTGTTTTCTCAAAGAATTAAAAATTGAGCTACCATACGATCCAGCAATCCCATTTCTGGGAATATACTCAGACACCAAAAATACACAGGCACACATAAGTTCATGACAGCTCTATTCACAATAGCAAAAACATGGAACCAGCCCTGCTGCCCATTGAAAGTGGACTGGATAAAGAAAATGTGGTACCTTTACATGGTGGACTACTGTGCAGTCATAAAAAAGAACACAATTATGCCCTTTGCGGCAACATGGATGCATCTGAAGACCATTATCCTCAGCAAAGTATCTCAGAAACAAAAAATTGAATACTGCATGTTCTTACTCGTAAGCGGGCCCTCAACATGGGGTATGCAAGCAGACAGGCAGGAACAACAAACACTGGACACTGCTAATGAAAGGAAGGAAGGAGAGGAATAAGGGACACAACAACCATCCATTGGGTACCATGTCCACTACAAGGAAGAAAGAGGACTCGCTAGAAGCCCAAACCTCACCTGCACGCAACTAACTTGTGTAGCAAATCCTCATATGTACTCCACAACTCTAAAATAAATAAAATAAAAAATAAAAACATCGAAAGGGGACAACAGGCAACAATATTGTGAAGTCAAATTTGATAACAGGTAATAAAAAATGGAGGGAGGGAAGGAAGGAAGGAAGGAAGGAAGGAAGGAAGGAAGGAAGGAAGGAAGGAAGGAAGGAAGGAAGGAAAGAAGGAAGGGAGGGAAAAAGGAAAGGTGCTACAGGCCCACAGAGAAAGAACACCTAACTCAGCTTTAGATACTCTCTAGGCCAGTGGTCCTCAACCTGGGAGAACAGTAGAATTATTGAAAAATTTTAAACATTAAGTAAATATGATTTAATTGTCTATATTCCAGACCAATTAAAACCAGATGCCCCAAGAATGGGATTCAGATAGCAATACTTTTTTAAAACTTCTCAGGTGATTCCAAGATGAAACCCAAGTTGAGATTCATAGGTCTAGCCTAGATCATGAATGATTTGTAGAAGCCAGAGTGGGGAAAATAGCGTAATAAAAGAAAAGAAAGCAGATAAGAAGGAAAATACCTTCCTTAAATTCTTGGTGCCTCATTTATCTCATCTATAAAAATATGGTTAAGAATATTTAGCTTGTTGGGTTGTGGCAAGTATTTAAAAGATGACTTCTATAATGTTCATGGTTCATAAGAGGTCTTCAATAATACAGAATGTAGCTAGGTACTATGGATCACACCTGTAATCCCAGGAGGTGAGAGGTGAGAAGAGTGCCTGAGCCCAGTGGTCAGAGACCAGCCTGGTAACATGGCAAGACCTCATCTCTAAAATTAATCAAAAACATTAGCTGGGTGTGGTGGTGCAAACCTGTAGTTCCATCTCCTTGGAAGGCTGAGGCAAAAGAATGGCCTAAGCCCAGCAGGTTGAGGCTACAGTGGCTGTGAGCGTACGCTGCACTCCAGGCTGGGCAGCAGAGTTAGACTTCAACTCAGAATAATATTAATAACAATAATAATAACAACAACAATAATGATACAAAATGTAGAGCTTTCATGTGTGCAGTTACTGATGATTTGCTTGTTGTGTATTTGTTGCTTGGTGTGTAAAGAGTCTATTACCATGTCTCTGAGCATTTCTCCCAGGATTCAAGAGCATGCTGAAGGGCTCCCTCAAAGTGGTAGATGCAAAGCAGAAGCAAACCCTTTCTCCCAGGGCCCAGCAGGTCTCTGGCCTCTGGTTTCCCAGTGATGAGTTTCTTTGCTATTAATAATTAGGCTCCACTCTACTCTTATCATTTTTCTCCTTGTCAATTAAATTTTCAGCCCACCTCCTCTGCCTCAGCCCAACACATTCCTCTATGTTCTTAAAGGAAAACAAAGAAAGTTATTATTTCCACCAGCATTTCTCATTAACTTGAATGACTGTCATGCTTTCTTTTGGTATGGAGTCACTGGATGGAACTTGGGAATTTCAGAAGACTCAGAAAGTTGAGTCCATATGAGCTGGCCTGAGCAAATGGGACAATGTTTGCTAAAGCCTTTGATACAAACCTACCAGGATACAGAAAGTGAGTTGCACCAGCCAGAATCTAAAGGACCGTGATAAATGCAGATTTTCTGGTAGACCAACATGGCTTCTAAGTGAAGGCAACACAGCACAATGCTCAGGCTGTGCTTTAACTATCTCTGGTAATGGATTAGTTATTATAAAAAAATTTTAACCAGGCTCGGTGGCTCAGCCTGTAATCCCAGCACTTTGGGAGACTGGGGTGGGTGGATTGCCTGAGCCCAAGTGTTCGAGACCAGCCCCGGAAACTTGACGAGATCTCTTCTCTACTGCACTCTAGCCTGGACAACGGAGTGGGACTCCAACTCAAAAAAAAAAAAAATAAAATAAAAAACTTCCAGTCCATAACAAACTGACATTTTTGGAAAAGCACAATGAAACTAAAATAATAGAACAATAAAATAAAATAAAATAACAAAGGCATAAAAGTCAAGCCTGCTTTTATTAGACTCAACAAGTATCAGATTATATTTCAATAAATGTAATCAGAACAAATGTAACATTAAAAAAATCACAAAAACCATACATGTTGTTTATGAAAATGTGCATATAGGTGACTAATATATGATTATTATACTCATAACTTTTTGTTATTTCACAATCATAACCAAACAAAAGTTGAGTGAAGGAGCAATTTCTCATATAAAATGCCTAAACACATTTTTGAACAAATGTATGTATCAATATTTGAATTTCTTTTTTTTCTTTTTGAGTTGAGATCTCATTCTGTCCCCCAAGCTGGAGTGCAGTGGCACAAGCACAGCTCACTGCAGCCTAAAACTCCTGAGCTCAAGTGATCCTTCTGCCTCAGCCTCCAGGGTAACTGGGACTACAGGCACACCACCACGCAAGGCTAATTTTCTTTTTGTTTATTAGAGAAACAAGGTCTCACTATGTGGCCTAGGCTGCTCTTGAACTTCTAGGCTCAAGCAATCCTCCCAGCTCAGCCTCTCAAAGTGCTGGGATTACAGTCATGAGCCACCACGCCCGGCAAATATTTGAAGTTTTTGATGTGATAAATGAGCTTGCTTCTTGCTTGTTAACTAATCTAGACACCACTCCTTATGAGGCATAATTCATATCTAAAATGTTTGTATGTTTTGTTTAATAACTCTCATGGCAGAGAGATCAATCTTACATAAGCGTGCTGACAGAAATGGAAGAAGTGTTTTAAAGGCAATTTCAGCAAGGTCAGGATACTTATTTTTAACTTTTATTCATAAAGAACTAAGCAATGCTGTATTTTCCCAATTCATCTTCAACCTTTCATCAGCAACTGGTTCTAACAATTAATCTTGTAAAGTTATAATTGAATTTAAATGATCTTCCGATGAAAATATGGATTAAAAATCCATGAATTTCCTGTGTGTGAATTTTCTTTGGGAGGAGAATAAAATTCAAAACATTCTATCAGATGTGTAAGGTAATTGGAGAAAGCTTATTGCAAATATATGATATTAAAATCATTAACTACACCAATGATAATTATTAAAGTATGGAACTTGTCATAATAGTCTGTGAAAACTCTGTTCTTTTAAGATTCTAACTTTTGCTGTCATTTTTAGATTTTATCTGCTATTGAACAGCATGTTGCATTACACCCTTGCATGGGATAAATGCAGAGCTTAGATCATAAATACAGGGCAAAAACAGAAACTGGCTGTTCAAGTCATATCTTTAAAAGTTGAGCTAAACTAGTTTCTTATCTTGCAGAAACACTGAGAATTTATTCTGTTGTTCAAACATTCTCAACAGAACTTTCCTCTTGATAATCATCATACCCAGCATGCAATAATATTGTTTATGTCCAACTTCTATATTGTCACAAAATATAGAAAACAAACTAAAACGTAACACATTAGCTTTTATATAATTCTCAGAATTTACCACCCCAGTGAACACAACGGTTAGTCCAGCTGACGTTATTTTCATAGCAAGATTTTCTTTATGAAGGCAAGTGCATCGATTTACATTCTAGGTACACCTTAATTTGCGTAACTACTCAGAATATTTTCTTGTAGTAGCTGAGCCATCAGAATGCTACATCTACATGATACTTGGACTTCAAATCACATTTATTGATAGACTATGGCTTTCATAGTTTTATACAATTAAGTGCTAGTTGTATTTATCAGCAATATGGCTGAGAAAAAGAATTGTACCTTAATACTTCTATCATATTAAATTTGGGCCTATACTAAAAATTACTGTATTAACTCTCTGTTAATGATATCAAGTTGCAATGCAAAACACTTTGCAAGCTTTGGGCTTTATTTTTTTATTTTTCCAATTGAGATGGGATCTCACTATGTTGCCCAGGCTGATCTTGAACTCCTGGACTCAAGCAATCTTCCCACTTCAACATCCCAAAGTGCTAGGATTATAAGAATGAGTCACCATGCCTGGTTTTATGTTTACTATGGGTTGGTCTTCTATAAATTAGCCTGTTCTTGTCATTGGAAAGAGATAGTTGAGCTAACTTCTTTGCCACTAAATTCACCTAATATTTCCAGGCAAACCTCTTTCTTGCTTCTTTTACTAATGTCTTAGCAATTATGTATGGAGTTTTAGTTTTAGCAAACTGATGGACTATTTTTATAAGAAGCCTGCACAGTACTAATGCTTCTGTGAAAAAAAATGAACATCTACTTCTATTGGCTTCTTATTTCAGTGCTTTTTCTTTCAAGGATTTTTTTTCTGTGGATTTTGAACTTATTTCTTTTTTAAAAAACTTTTAATATTTTTATTTTAAAGATGTGGAGTACAATTCAGGGTTAGATATGCAAATGTTCATTAGGCAGGTACCCTTGTTGATGATATATGCCCTCCTCCCCACAGGCAGATTCCCACTACTACAATCCCTCTTTCCTGCTCCCCTCCTGGCAGTTTCCTGCTACTGCCGATCCTTTTCTTATAATATTACAATAATTTATTTCTTTATCTTTAGTATGAAAATGCTGCTTACATTTTGATATATCGTATTGCTTTTTTTTAGCTAGAAAATCTCCACCAGTAATATACTCTGTTTTAAGCACTTTACCATCAGTTATGGCTACAAAGTTGATCTCACTAGAAGGAAAATACTTCTGAGTAAAACCAGTACAAAATATTTTGGTTTTCATTTTTCGGCACTCCCTTTGGTCACTATCATTAGTTTACTACTGCTGTTGAAGTCATAGTTGACAAGAACGTCCAGTGAATTTTATTTTGTCAAACGTCATTCAGGATTTAAATAAATATTATAAAATTTGTTTCATTTCATTAATAATGTTTACCTCTAAAAATAAAAACAATTGTAAAAATAAGCATTACTAAAATAAATAAAAGCCTAAATTTTCTCTGATTTGTATACACTTTTGGCTTACATTGACAATGTAATCCTAAAACATGACGTATTATAATATGGTCCTACTGCAACTTGTACCACATGTAACTCACCAGGCAACTTTGACAACATACAAACTGGTCTATGCCCTCTGTTCAATGAGACAAGTACACTGATTTACTCTTTCTTATATGTTGCCACAATGCCAAATGGTTATAAAAATTTCCAAATGCTTCCTCTCTATTTCACTTATCTGGACCAGTCAGTAACAAACAGTTCATGGAACAACAATGCCCTGGGGACCAGACTTTAAAGTAAAAGATTTGGCATCTAGAGAGATTTGATTTGCAAACCAAATCGTATTACTTATCAGCTATGTGATTATGGGCAAAATTTGCAATTACCTCTTTTCTGAAATGAAGATACTTTCCATCTTTAAAGAGTTGTAGTAAAGATGAAATAATGCACTCATGCATTTGTTCATTAAACAAATATTTATTGATGGCCTACAATGTGCCAAAAACTAGAATCTTGAATTATATCAATGAACAAAAAACAGACTGTAGTGAGAGAGAGAGACAGATAATAATAACAATAAGAACAAAAGAAAAAAGAAGTGAATTATAAAGTATGTTAAAAGCTGATGTGTTATGAAAAATGTTCACAGCAATGTATGCTAAGGGGAATCAAGAGTACTGGGTCCATTGATGGGGTGTAGGTGGTAGTTTATTTTTGTTTGTTTGTTTGTGTTTGAGTCTGGGTCTCACTCTGTCACCCAGGCTGGAGTGCAGTGGCATGATCATGGCTTACCTCAGCCTCAACCTCCTAGGCTCAGATGATATTCCTGCCTCAGCCTCCCCAATAACTGGGACTGCAGATACACCACCATGCCTGGCTAATTTTTAATTTTTTTAAATAGAGACAAGGTCTTGCTATGTTTCTCTGGCTGGTATCAAATTCCTGGACTCAAGCAATCCTCCCACCTAGGCTTCTCAAAGTGCTGGTGTTACAAGTGTGAGCCACTGTGCCTGGCCTAGGTTGTAGTTTTAATAATGTGGTCAGGGAAAAAAAAATGATTTGCTAGTGCAAGCTGAACCACCAATACAGAGCTTAGTTGGTAACTTAGGAAAAATAGCCTTTATCATAATTAGTTCATTATTACTTAGTACATTGTCAATCAGGAAACGAAAATGGCTCCATTTGGGGAAGCCAGTTCAATGGTACCTGTGCACACAGGTATGCATTACACCTACACACATACACTCGCATACACAGTTACATATTCACATACCATATAAATTTTATTTGCATTTAGCTGGCTCCCTCTAGTGCACACCTTCCACTTGCATTTGTGATCATTTGGGGGCCCAAATTAGTGAGTGTTAGATTGGTTTTAAGGTAAGATCTCACAATTATTTTTTGTTTTTTTATTTGTGCTGAATAACATAGAGGAACTGTCAAAAGTTCAAGGCCAATATTTGACTCCACCTCAGTACTCTGTATGTCTAACTCAACTATTTTTTCTATTACTTTGTTAAAGTATCACTGTCTCTTTTGATCCTGCAAGATGTATTATATTTGGCAGAAGTCATGGAAGAAAGTATATCAGAGAAGTGAGAATTCAACTGACCTTCACTGTCTTTTTCAAAATAACTTACTCCTACAAAATTGTACACACAGCGTGATAAAGCAATCTTTTAAAAAGTAAAGATGTCTATAGAAAAAAATGTTTGTTTTAGAGTGGAAAGATTCTGAATATTTTCTGATTTTCTATAATCAGTATGTACTTTTGAGAAATAATCAAAAACAGCCAATAAATTTTATTTTAAAAAGAAAGAATATAACCTACTCTGACTAATACAAGAGCTCTTGTTCTTTTGTTTCCATTTTCATCGTGGGAGAGGTGGAGGAGTGGAATTTATTGGTCTGGGAATTGTTTTCAGCGTTTCTCTTTTGGATTTTATCTCCATATTCTCTGAAAAACTCTATGTGACTATACTACTCAAACTGCTTTGCTGTTTTATTATTAGACCATACTCCTCTAAACTTGGCTGGAAATCAAAGACCAATCCAGATAAGAATCTCCACAATGTGCATTTTTCAAAGCAAGTCAGAAGCTGCTTTGTTTCAACACTCAAAGAAAGCTTTTGTATTTTCAATTTCAAGAGCTCTGCAGTAAACCAACAGCCTATATAGATTATACAAAAGGGTCATGTGTTGATTTGAGCCAGTTTGGGGGGAAAAATCACTACCGAGGAGCAGCAAGTGTTTAGACAATGAACTGACAGCTGTCAGTCCATTAGACCCCGTCACAGGGCCAACTCCTGCTCTTTTCAATTTCACTGTGATCTCTAGATACAACTCTTGATGGCTGAGCTGATCGTGATGGGCTGTGTTCCAATAGCACCTGCACTTATCAGAGCAATTCCTTTTATCAGAGGACTCTCACATAAAGTCCTTTATAAAGAAGAGAAACAGTGCTGGCTTGGAAAGAGAGAAGATGAAAATATATACCTACTTCAAGTTCCTTATTGTCCATTTAAGTACTTGTAGAGTTAAAGCTAAAAGCCTGAAGCTCTTGGTTTATACAATATTCTCAAGACCATTTTCAGGGATACCACCATCCATCTTTAGCTGAAGTTTAATCCAAATAGTTAAACCCCGTAGTTTCGCCAATTAAGTACGAATTTCATAATGGATGTATGTCTGTTAAAAATATTTTTCTGGTGATAGACTTAAAGAAGTGAGATGAAAGATAATTTCCTTCGTCTCTGCTTCAGGCAACTATAATCATTTTTATTTTCTTACTTGGAGTCAAATGTTCATAATCATCAGCTCTTGCAAACAGCCTGGGGGTTTGGTCTAGGGTTTCGCAGGAGGAGAGTAAAAAGTACTAGGTGAAGACAAGCCTTTGATTATTTTAATGAAGATCTTTCCTCACCTTTGATTTGATTTTCTGTTCCTTCCCTTCAGGCCCTCATGATGTCTTCATTTGGGATCTCTGGTTTAAGTTTCCACTTGATGTTTACACCTCTGGGCTCTGCCTGTCCGCCTGAATTTGGGTCCAATGCCTATCCTGATCACATCTCCTCAGATCTTCCAAATGTTGATTATTTACCCAGTTCTTAACCACATTACTTCCCCACATCTCTGATCCTTAATAACTGGGCCTCTGCTTTCCTGAATATAGCTTTAGCCTGTAGCTGTCTGTACCTGGGCTGAACCCAACTAGGTTATAGCTCTCCCAGTTTGACTGAACTGAGAAGTTAGTTCCACCTAACAGTCAATTCAAGTTACTATTCAAACATTGGCCACATGAGTTCAATTCAATGGATTGACTTTTTTGGGTAAATACTGAGCAAAATTTTCATTACCTTAAATGATAAAGTCAAAACAGAAAATTGGTCATGTCTCAAACAACATCCTTTTTCTCTTGCAAGAATACGGAAAAACTTTGCTAGGTGTAGGGAATAAGTGGTTTTTAATTTCATGGTTTAAAGTTTCATAGTTTTACCCCAAAGCCAAAAGAGGCTGCCTCATTTGATCAGACTAAAGTGGACAATAGCGTTCAGTACTTTAAGATGAACAACAAAGGAGGCTTAAAGTTGAAGTCATGAGGCCTGCAGTCATAATTTCTCTATGATCTAAAATTCTCCATCTGAAATCTGGTCCATATAGTCTATTCCATTTAGTAGTTATCAGTATTTGGGCCTTTTTCCTCAGGACAAATATAAACACCTTGAGGTTGAGTATGTCCCACTCATCTTTATACCTTTCACAATACCTGTAAGTTCCCAACAGTCAGTGAATTGAGTTGAATTCATGGGTAACCTGAAGAAGGAAAAGACTTACATTGAAAAATACAAATCATGCATTTTTTAAGGTGGTAAATATTTATACAACACAGGGATGAAAGAGTATGTAAATAATACCTTAGCGAAAGTGTCTCAAAATAACCTCAGGGGAGCCTTTCACCACTCAGAATAGATTGATGTCACATTGCCTTGAGTGTGGGAAAAGAAAAGCAAAACAGATTTAGTAGTCAAACAACCACTTAAAAAGTTAAAGATGCACTAAATAAATCGAGCATAATATTTTCACCTAAGTGTCATAAAGCACTGGATGGCAAAATAACATTCAGAGATTCGTTAAACCTGCTTAATTCATCCGGAATTGGATGAATTATGGAGCAATTTTATCTGGACATGGAGGCATCCTGACTCCTCTGTATCAGACAGAAACATTCAAGCCAATGAGATAAATGCAAACACTGCGAAACATTCTCTATGTATCATCAGAATATAGAGGAACACAAGTTATTAAAAAAATGCTGAACAAAGTCTGAACTACCCCTGTCAAAATGCTGACATTGATTTTAGTCACTTCTTGAGATCTAAATTGGAAAATCAAAAAAGATCAGATCAAACACAGGTCTTTATGATATAGTATAATCAAAGACAATGTAGGGCTAGAACTACAATGCATAATGGAAGGTCTTGAAGGACGGAATTTGCTGATTCTGGGACAGAGGGATGAGCTACCATTAGCAGAACGAGCTTTGTTCCGCAACTTCATGATTTACTTCTTGCGTTGCCAATTCACAGATCATTGTCACGTCACTCAAAGAAATCTGAAGCTTTGTCAAGAACAACAAGAAAAAGGAAAGCCCTAAACTCACACAATTATGCGCAAATTAAAAAAGGAAAGTTCATTTGCTAGCAAATGGCTTTTATCCTTACTTAAAAAAATACAGAGGCCCAAAGAAGCAGCTCTTCCTTGTGGTTATATATAAAAGCACAATTGCTTAAAAATTTTAAGAAATTAGCTTTCTTAGAGAAATATATTTATAGAGATGCCAAAATGGAGTGAGAGAGCTGATGTCTGGAATCTCTGCTTCCTTTGTCAGATGACTGCTCCATTAATTAACGTACTATGTCAGGAGTTGAAAAACTGGCTCATGGGCAAAATCCGACCCACGGCCTGTTTTGTACTGCTCTAGGGCTAAGAATGACTTTGACATTTGTAGATGGCTGGAAAATATTTTTCAAAGAATGATATTTAGTGGCATGTAAAAATGTTATAAAATTTTAACTTCAGTGTCCATAAATATGTTTTATGGCCACACCCTTGTTGCAATGGTAGAGTTTGATAGTTGTGTCTGAGGGGTCTGCAAAGCCTAAAACGTTTATTTTATTATCTGACCCTTTGTGGAAAAAGTTTGGCAACCCCTGTATTACATTATTAATGACATATTAAACCCAGAAAGCGGACTTCATGCAACTTTACATCTGAAGAAAAAATAAATTCTTCTGTGCAAATATGCAGGCATCTTATCTCCATGCACATGCATATGGGCACCTATTGGTGACCTATAAGGGCCTGTAAAATATCTTTAATAAGGGCAGTTAATACATCTCATAGATGTTTATGATAGAAGGGTAAATTCACATATCACCTGGAGAGCAACTTACAAGAAGAGATCAGCATTTGCAACAAATCCTTGCTGGATTTTTTCTGTCCTCTTTATGACTCTGGAATTGACGGGCTGCATTTGACTGAGCAAATTCTAGAACTATGCAGCAGGAAAGAAGAACAAGTTTAGTTCATCTATTGAATGTCACTGATACCAACAAGAACCAAATTATTTCTAGAAACTTACAACCTTAGAAGTAATTGCAGCCTCCTTGACATCACCTCAGGCCCATACCCCAGAATGCATGTTAGTTAGGTTGTATTAATATGTTTTATGAATACTTGTGAAATTGATCAGAGAGAATATAGAACACACAAGGAAATATATAGTTAAATTTCCTGATTATGGCTTTCTTATTTTAGACAGCTCAAATGTAAATGCAATCTTGACCTTTAAACATACATACAATGATGTGTGAAAATATACAATACAAGGACCCAGAATCAGGGAGGGAACTGGGTCCCATAACTTCCACATCGGTTGAGAGTTCTTTGTACTCCATGGTCTCTGGGGTCCACTGACATTTACATTACACGTACCCAGCCAAGCATTATATTTCTAATTTAGTCTGTAACTATCTTACAGCATGTTGATTTGCTCAATATAATTTGTAGTGTTGCTCTTGGGCAGAGAGCCACTACCCACAAGCAAGCTAATAAAACTTTCTTGTAATATATCTTAATAGAGAAACAAATATATTTTAAAATATTTTACTTGTATGCATGAATGATCCTGAGAATAAAAACATCTAGTGTATGAATGCAATGTATATATCAGTGGATAATATGGAAATCTATCTATTTTTATTGAAATTTTATCACATTGGAATATTGAAACATCTCTGTAGGAGACAATAACTTAATAGGCAAAGCAACTAACTGTGGGAAACAAAGAAGTGAAGTCCTGTATCTTGTTCATTAGGTGAGGAAGGAGGTTTATTCCCACAGGGCTCTGAACAAAGTGCTTCTAGAAAGCATTTCTTCTGCCACAGACAATGGAGTTAATTGTTAAAAAGGGGGGGGGCACAAATTCCTTCTTTCTCCGTATGTATGCCCTTTGCAAGGCAACTTTGCTGTCCCTCCCATCAAGAGGTGAAAGTTTCTCTCCCAACTGACCTCCTTGAAATAGCAGGCAAGGACTTCAACCCATGGGTTTACTTAACTCGCTTTCCGATGTGAATCCTGTTATCCTAACAAAATTTTGGTTCCTATATTGCATTAATAGACTAATTACTTTCAGTTAACATGTAAGGGTTTTTTTGTTTTTTTTTTTTAACTGGGTAAGGGAATAAGGAAGTAAAGAAACAGTTATGCTATCACAAATATCTGTTTAACTCGGGGTTAAGGATTGTTTTAAACTGAATGGTTACAAACTAATCCCTGTTCAAAAGTCACCAATGACTTCCCATTAAATAAAATCTCCACTACTGTTGTTTCAATGACCTGAAAGTTGTGCTGGAACTGCCATTCTTATTGACCTCAACTCCTACCATTCTCTCCATCATTTATTATGTTGTAGACACAGTAGCCTCTCTTGCTGTTCCTGGAATACACCAAGGTTGTTCCCACCTCCTGGCCTTTGCCCTGTGCTTGGAATATTCCAATCCCATATCTTCCTTCCTTCCTCCCTCCCTCCCTTCCGCCCTCTTTGTTCCCCTCTCTCTTTCTGATTATCATATAACAATTGAGTATATTTATGGGGTACGCTGTGATGTTTTGATCTATGTATACATTGTAGATCCAATCAAGCGAATTAACATATTCATCACCTTATCAACTTAGCATTTTTTTGGAGTAAGGATGTTAAAATCTATCCTTTTAGCAAACTTGAAATATACAATACATTGTTGCCAGGTTCGGTGGCTCATCCTGTGCCTTTGGGAGGCTGAGGTGAGTGGATTGCCTGAGTCTGCGGGTTCGAGACCCGCCTGGGCAACTTGGCGAGACCTCATCTCTACAATAAATCAAAAAATTAGCCGGGCGTGG
>NW_007256666.1:753114-773237 GCF_000164805.1 Carlito syrichta
CTTTGAAGGCTGAGGCGGAAGGATCGCCGGAGCCCAGCTGGTCGAGGCTGCGGTGGCTGGGAGCGGCCACTGCAGTCCAGTCTGGGTGACAGAGTGAGACTGCAACTAAAAAAAAAAAAAACAATACATTGTTATTAACTACAGTCACTATGCGGTGCAATATATCACTACCTAAAACTTATTCCTTCAGTCTAATTGGAACTTTGTACCAGGTCTTCTTGTGATTTACTCCTCTACTGGGGATCAGGATTTTTTTTTTTTTAATTCTCCAGGATGTTATAACATGTGGCAGGGTTAAGAATAACTGAGCCAGAGTGTCAGTTAAGCTCAAACTTCCTCAAATTAAACGTGCACACATACCACCTGGGAATCTAATTCCAGCACAGATTTTATTCAGAAGTGAGGTGGAACCTGAGATTCTTTCTTTCTTTTTTTTTGTTGGAGTTGGAGTCTCACTCTGTCGCCCAGACTGGAGTGCAGTGGCCGCTCCTGGCCACTGCAGCCTCGACCTGCTGGGCTCCGGAGATCCTTCCGCCTCAGCCTTCCAAGTAGCTGGAACTACAGGCATGCGCTACCACTCCCGGCTCATTTTGATTTATTGTAGAGATGAGGTCTCGCCAAGTTGCTCAGGCGGGTCTTGAACTCACGGGCTCAGGCAATCCACTCACCTCAGCCTCCCAAAGGCGTGGGATTACAGGCTGAGCCACCGAGTCCGGCTGATTCTTTATTTCTAACAAACTCCCAGGTGATACTCGTCTCCCACCCTGATGGTGAATTTTCTTTTTCTTTCTTTCTTTTTTTTTTTTGAGTTGAAGTCTCACTCTGTCGCCCAGGCTGGAGTGCAGTGGCACGCTCATGGCCACCACAACCTCGACCTGCTGGGCTCAGGTGATCCTTCCGCCTCAGCCTTCCAAGATGCTGGAACTACAGGTGTGCACTATCACGCCTGGCTAATTTTTGAATTATTGTAGAGAAGAGGTCTCGCCAAGTTGCTCAGACTGGTCCCAAACCTCTGAGCTCAGGCAATCCTCTCGCCTCGGCATCCCCAAGAATTGGGATTACAGGCTTGAGCCACTGCACCCAGCCTGGTGAGTTTTGTAAGACCAGAAAATCTACCTCCATTGGTGCCAACTGCATAGGAGGTGACCTGTGAATGTTTCCTGACTGAAAGTTTTGTGGTTGCCACAGCTTCCATTGATGGCCTCATGCCACTCTTAGTAGCTTCTGACGACCTAAAATAAGATGGTATATGTTACTTAATCAATATGTCAAGTTCTGTAATGTATATATGGATGTTATAAAAGGACTCTACATTGAGTAAAGGTTTAGTATTAAATCTTTACACTTTAGAGCCATAAGAATTTTATGTTGGATCAAGAATGAAGCTTTCATCTTTCCTGCTGTGAAAAAATGGGCTCTTGTTCTTAAAATCTTCCTCCATGGCTATTATTATCACCTTAGTCTTACTGGATTCAATATGGAATGAGGTAGACTTCAGTCAGAGAGATTTTCTGAGGGAAAAATCATGGGAAAGTAAAGACACTGCTCTCCTTTTGGTATCCAATATCCTCCGCATGGTCATAAATAGCACTGATTCCTGACATCCATACCACTTAACTAGATTTCCAAGTCTCAGTTCTGTCAATAATGTCATCATTGCCTTTATAGCATTTTCTTCTGAAGTCTTTTTTGTGCCACTTTATATATCTTTCCTGCCCAGAGTGTCCTCACCCAAAAGACATCCCTCAGGCACCCTATTTAGTCACTGGCTAAATCCAAAATGAAGTTGCCTCTGGTCTTGCCCCACCTTGCACCAGCAGAGAAGATAATCTAATTTCAGGGGCTTCATCTTTTCTCATCCCCAAAGTACAAGAGAATAAGGAGGTTAACAGGGATATTGTTGTTTCAGGGTTTGCTGACAGGCTGAAGATTTATCCTCTCCACTCTTTTTCCTGACTCAGAAGAGAATTACAGACCTGGAATCTGCAGTACCTCTGAGTCGCTTGGTAATTTAAAACTGATGACTTGGAAAGAGAACGGAGATAAAGATGCTGTCCTGGGATGGGTCCTTTTATAGAGAGGTATTGTAATTTGGGGGGGGGGCAATGTTTTCATGGAACTCTTGGAAAAAATTTTAAAAACAGTGGTTTAGGGATTACTTTGATCAATGGCTTAATCAGCTGGGCTCTCATGGCTACTCCTTTCTAAGCATAGAGACAAGATGTACAATTTACTGATTAGAAAAGGGGAGCGCGAGGGTGTTAATTAAAAGCATATAAGTCCAATAGTATATGATTCCATTCTATAATGCTCGAAGTCAGATAAAATGAATCTATGTTGTTAGAAGTCAAAATGGAGACTACTTTGAGGTGGGAGTTAGTGGGTAGAAGGGAGTATAAGGGGTATTTCTAAAGTGCTGGGGATGTTCTATTCTTTCTTTTTTTTTTTTTTTTTTGAGTTGGAGTCTCACTCTGTTACCCAGGCTGGAGTGCAGTGGCACACTCACAACCACCCCAGTGTCTACCAGCTGGGCTCTGGCAATCCTTCCACTTCAGCCTTCCAAGTAGCCGGAACTACAGGCACGCACTACCACACCTGGCTATTTTTAAATTTATTTTAGAGATGAGGTCTCACCAAGTTTCCCAGGCTAGTCTTGAACCCGCAGACTCAGGCAATCCACTCGCCTCAGCCTCCCAAGGTGCTGGGATTACAGGCTGAGCCACCAAGTCCGGCTGATGTTCTATTCTTGATTCTTATACTTGAGTGTGTTCACATTGTGAAGTTTTATTATCTATACACTTAACAATTTGTGCACTTTTCTTTGTATTCCATACTTCATTAAAAGTTTGTCAATAAATATCCAACAAATACAGATATCCATTTAAATTCTTTTCTACTTATGAATACATCACAACATCAAAAAATCAGTGCCTGAAAATGTATTTGAAAATTGACTATCCAATTAAAGAACTGATTTCCTCCTTCTCTGAAATTCACATTTTCCAATCAGACTTTAGTGCCATGTACGTGTTAGCTCTCTTTCTGATCCTAATAGCTTTGTCTTGATTGTGCTTAATGCTGGAAAAGCCATTACTTGGAAGAAGCTATAACCTTAAGAGGTTTCTTTATCTTGTTGACAAATTATATCTTGAATACATGCTTGCATTGAAATATGCAGTTTTCCATTAGTTATTAGTCACTGAAACCACCACAGATCTCAGTAGCAGTGCTCACTATCATCTCCTGCAGGACAAGATAAGAGACCCTTGTGATAAAGCCTAGTGTTTCCTGGATACTAATTAGGTTTCCATACAGTGAGCCTGACTTTGCTTAATAAATTAAAGAATAAATTAAAATGTTGAGGCATATTATACCAGTGCCTTCTTTATTCTCTAGAAATAAACCAGATAAAATGAACGCATTCATGGGGCTTTTGGAATCCCTATTTTAATTTTATTTTTAAATTTCTGGTATAGGTATACCTTCACATAGCTCATGAATCAAAGGCTACAAATAGTATACAGGTCATGATTTTCCTCCCACTTCACCTACCATCACTGCTGATAGGGTCTTTTTATCTTTCCAGAGACTATTAGTGTATATTCAAATATAATTTGATAATAACAATGAGAAGTTCTACCGGGCTCCTATGATCAATAACAAATCCCTGTTTAAGGACTTGGTACTCAAAGTGTGGTCCAAAGACCAACAGCATCAGCATCACTTGGGAATTTGTTAGAAATGCATAATTTCAGGACTTGGCCAAGATTCATGAATCAGAACCCATGTCTTAATTCATTTTGTGCTACTGTAATAGAATACCATAGACTGGGTAATTTAAAATGAACTAAAATGTATTGGCTCACAGTTCTGGAGGCTGGACAGTCCAATATCAATGTACTGGTCAAGGGCCTTCTCGCTGAGAGAAAAGGGGGGCAAACGCCCTTTTATAATGGCACTTATCTCACCCATGGTGGCAGAACCCTCATGACCTAATCAAGTCTAAAAGGTCTTATTTCTTAAAACAGTTAAAATGGAAATTAAATTTTAACATGAGTTTTGGAGGGGACAAATATTCAAGCCATATCATTCTGATCCTGGCCACTCCCAAACCCATGTCCTTCTTACACACAAAATACATTTATTCCATCCCAATAGCCCCCAAAGTCTTAACTTATTCCAGCACCAACTTAAAAGTCCAGAGTCTCATTTAAATCCATTATGGGTGAGACTCAAGGCATGATTCATCTTGAAGCTGATTTCTTTCCAGCTGTGAGCCTGTGAAATCAAAACACATTATGTGCTTACAAAATCCAGTGGTGGGATGGGCATGGGATAGACATTCCTATTCCAAAAGAGAACAACTGGAAAGAAGAAAAGAGAAACAGGTCCCAAGTTAAGTCTAAAACTCAACAGGGAAAACAACATTAAATCTTAAAGCTGGAGAATAATCTTCTTTGACATCATGTCCCACTATCTGCACACATTAGGGTGGGTGTTGGACCTCCAAAACCTTGAGGAGGGGGCACTTTCATGGCTTCGGGGTTGCAGCCCATGTGGCTGCTCTCACAGGTTGAAGCTGGGTGCCTGCAGCGTTCCCAAATTGCTGTGGCATGCTGGTGGCTTTACAGTTACGGGATTTCTGGGGGTGTTCTGCTCCCACAGATCACTAGGTATTGCCCTAATGTAGACTTTTTTTGGAGACTTCATCCCTGGGGCAAGTCTCTGTGTGGATTTCAAAGTTGGTTTTTGAAATACAGGTAGAAGCCGGGCTCAGTGGCTCAGCCTGTAATCCCGCGCCTTTGGGAGGCTGAGGTGAGTGGATTGCCTGAGCCCGCGGGTTCAAGACCTGCCTGGGCAGCGAGACCTCATCTCTACAATAAATCAAAAAATCAGCCGGGTGTGGTGGCGCATGCCTGTAATTCCGGCTACTTGGAAGGCTGAGGCGGAAGGATCGCCGGAGCCCAGCAGGTTGAGGCTGCGGTGGCCGGGAGCAGCCACTGCACTCCAGTCTGGGCGATGGAGTGAGACTCCAACTCCAAAAAAAAGAAAAGAAAAAGAAATACAGGTAGAGGAAACCACAGTTCCACAGTTCTAGCATTCTGCAAGTCTGCAGAATTGACATCACTTGAATATCATCAAGATTTACTGCTTGCATCCTTTAGAATGGTAGGTTCAGCTTCCTTCTATCCATACCAATCTCATTAAACTGTTGCTTGGCCACATCCTTGGTTTTTTTTTCCAAACCGTGTTTTTATTTTATGCTGTTTTATTCTTCATGTGGTCAGACTGGGGATTTTCAAAATCTTTACATTCTACTTCCCTTTTAATTATAAATTTTGTCTTTAAATACTTTCTCTCAACTGAGCTCGGTGGCTCAGTCTGTAATCCCAGCAATTTGGGAGGCTGAGACGAGTGGATTGCCTGAGTCCGCAGGTTCAAGACCAGCTTGGGCGACTTGGCAAGACCTCATTGCTACAGTAAATAAATGAAAAAATTAGCTGGGCATGATAGCATGTGCCTGTAGTTCTGGCTACTTGGAAGGCTGAGGCGGAGTGATCGCCGGAGCCCAATGGGTTGACACTGGGGTGGCCGTGAGCGTGCCACTGCACTCCATCCTGGGCAATGGAGTGAAACACCAACTCGAATAAATAAATAAATACTTTCTCTCTTCTCACATTTTGCTATATGTAGTTAAAAGAAGCCACACAACATCCTGAGTGCTTTTCTGCTTAGAGATTTCTTCTGTCAAATATCCCTTTTTTTTTTTTTTTTTCCTGAGTTGGACTCTCACTCTGTCACCCAGGCTGGAGTGCAGTGGCATGCTCACGACCACCACAGCCTCGATCTACTGGGCTCAGGTGACCCTTCTGACACTCAGTCTTCCAAGTAGCTGGAACTAAAGGCATGCGTCACCATACCCAGTGAAGTTTTTGATTTATTATAGATATGAGCTCTCTCCAAGTTGCCCAGGCTGGTCTTGAACCCGTGGGCAGACGCAATCATCTCACCTCAGCCTCCCAAATTGCTGGGATTATAGGCATGAGCCACCACACCCAGCCAATTTATTACTTTGAAGTTCTGCTTTCTATAACACAGTTTCACCAAGTTCTTTGTGACTTTATAACAAGGACAGCCTTTCCTCTTTTCCACCTAAGACATCATCATAATGACCTTTACTGTCCATATTTCTACCAACATTCTGGTCATTGTCACTTAAGTAATCTCTAAGGAGATTCAGACTTTTCCTACAGCTATTCTCATCTCCTGAGCCCTCATCAGAATCACCCCTAATGCTACATTCATAAGAATTTGGGCTTTTTTTTTTCTTCAGAATTTACCTCAAAATGATTTCTGCCTCTACACATTACTCAGTTCCAAAGCTACTTTTACATTTTCAGGTATTTGTTGATAGGCTGAAGATTTATCTTCTCCACTCTTTTTCCTGACTCAGAATCTCTTGGTAATTTAAAATTGATGACTTGGAAAGAGAATGGAGATAAAGCTGCTATCCTGGGATGTGTCCTTTATAGAATGGTATTATAATTTAGGGGCAATGTTTTCATAGCAATAGACCATTTCTCTGGTACCAATTTCTGTCTTAGTCTGTTTTATGCTGCCATAATAGAATACTACAGACTGAGTAATTTATAATAAGCAAAAATTTATTGGCTTATAGTTCTGGAGGCTGGGGAGTCCAATATCAAGGTGCTAGCATCTGGTAAGGGCTTTCTTGCTGCATTATCACATGGTAGATGGAAGAAGGACAAGAGAGAGAGAAGGGGACTGAACTTGACAGTTTTTATAACAGTATTAACCCTACCTATAAGGGCAGAGCCCTCATGGCCTAACCACTTCTTAAAGGTTCCATCTCTTAATACTGTTACAATGGCAATAAATTTTTTTTTTTTAGATTTAAAAATATAGTTTACTTAGAAAGTAAATTGGAGAAAGAGAGAAAGAGGAGATTCACCTCCCCAAGGTAGGGGAGGGGGCCAAAGCTTAGCAAGGCAATGGCGGGGAATTAAATTTCAACATGAGTTTGAGAGGGGACAAATATTCACACCATAGCAATCAACATTATAACAAGATCCCCAGGAAATTTGTAGTGCCTTAAAGTGTTGAAAACAATGCTTTACCAGCCTCAGCAAACTGGCGAGATCTCATCTCTACAATAAATTTAAAAATTAGTCAGGTGGGTGGCACGTGCCTGTAGTTCCAACTACCTAGAAGGCTGAGGCAGAAGGATCACCTGAGTCCAGCAGGTCGAGGCTGGAGTAGCCATGAGCGTGCCACTGTACTCCAGCCTGGGCAACAGAGTGAGACTCCAACTTAAAAAAAAAAAAAAAGAAAGAAAGAAAGAGAGAGAGAGAGAGAGGGAGGGAGGGAGGAAGAAAGAAAGGGAGGGAGGGAGGGAGGGAGGGAGGGAGGAAGGAAGGAAGGAAGAACAGAAAAGAAAACAATGCTTTAGGAAAAAGGAACCTGAAATCATCCAGGGTATCCTCAAAGTGTTCTTTATTTTCTGGAAAAAAAGTTATAATTCAGTATATTTGTATTATCCTTGTCACAATGTGCCCAGAGGTTTTTTCTCTTATGCATGTATTATATCCAAGTGTCCTAGAGAGACATTTATGGCTTTCTGAATGCTTGCCCTGTCTCCTTTATCATTAGCATTTAAGGACTTTTTTCTGGGTGTGTGTGGACCAGAATGTTGGGTATCTTGGTGCTGAGCAGTGGGCATGGCCCCAACAAGAAATCTGGTCCCATTGCCTACCTAGCAGGCGAATCTAATAAATTCCTGGCTTTGCACCATCTTTTCCAAAACATCTTCCATCTTGCTATTCCATCCTTCCTCCTTTGCTGACCTCTACTTGTCTTCTTTTATGCCTTGGCCCAGTGCTTTCAGTTGGATGGTTCTGAGCCACCATCCTCATCAACCTTTCTAGGTGGTTCCTTTTAGGTTCAGGGATCCTATCCACGGCTCTTGGACACATTGTCCTGTTTCAGTATAAGGATTTGTATTTGGAGTGTCACTGAAATAAACCTAATTCCCCATAGAACTCATATTTATGTTTTTTTTTTAAATAAACATAGAAATTGACCCTCCTGGTATAAAAACTTAAAACTTACATTTGCCTTATCTGAGTTCTTTTCTCAGGAGACTGACCCTCAGGCAAAGGCCTGAAACTCATCAGAACATTGTTTCCAGACAAAGAGATGCCAGACCCCTCACTGAACATGATTACTTCCTTACCCCTCCCTAATTGCTGTTTTATATTCCTTCTCCCACTGTATGAACCTGCAATTTCATTCAGTAAGGGAGACAGATTTGAGACTGAGCTTCCATTCTCCTTGGCTGATTTCTTCCAATTAAAAAGACTTCTTCCTTGGCAATACTTGTCTCAGTGATTGGCTTTTTGTGTGCGAAAAACAGGACCCTGATTGAATCCCAGCATTTTGGTAGCAGTCACCATGAAAAACAAGAGGCAAGTTGTTTTAAAATTCTCAGTGGTTCTTAGAATAAAACATAATATTTTAATGACTTTTAGAGGAGGAGAAAATGTCATGGGTTGGTTTTCTCTTGTGCTGACATATGACCTTCTTTTGGCTAGTTAAGTCTACTGGAGTAAGACATTTTTTTTGCATTGGTGTATCCTGGTTCCTCTAAGAAGGGACATACTGAAACTTAACACACTTTCTCACTTCCTTTCCTCTATTTTTCCAAGTTCTCTTCTCAACAGATATAAGCCACAGAACACACCTTTATACCACTTAACCATTCACCTAGATTTACTCTCACCATACTCTGGATTTCCTTCACTGCAATTTACTGTCACTAGATATTTGTTAAAGTCTGATGCTGAGGGTTGTTAACAATTATTTTTTATTGAATTATAATATACATACTAAAAAGTGCACATATAATAAGTGTACAGCTGAATTACTTTTCTTTTTTTAGAAAGCAGAACTTATTGAGAGGACAGAAAATATCACACAGTGGGAGAGGACTCAAGGGAGTTGCCCCAAATGAGATTTTAAAAACTGATTGAGAGACTCAAAGGACTCAGAAGAACTATACTTGCTATGAAAGAAACGTTTAGTATATGAATTCCTACCTCACGTTCACTGTATTTTATAAATCCCTACCTCAAACCCCATAAGACTAGGCATATGTAAAGCGCCTGGTAGTAACTGTGACCGTAAAGTTACAAAATATTTGCAGTGTTTGTACTTAGAACTTTGTTAAGTTTTTGTTTGTCCCATAATAACCATGTTAAATGAAATAACCAGCTTCTTCTGCTTCTGCAACCACTGCTGGCAGTGTGTGAATGTTAAACAATAAGCACCTCCTGGACATTCCTATGCTTAAATTATGGTAGGCTCTGTGGCGCCAGCCACTCTTCTGGTGGGCTCTGTGTTGTTTCAAACCTGCTGAAGCTGACTGTAAACCGTAGCTTATCTAACATTCCAGATGGCTTAACTAACTCCACTCTGCCCCTGTAGCCATTAGTAGTCAATCAAGGGCAGCCGAGCCCGCACCCGCGAAAATCAAGCTCAAACCAACCAATCAGTATCTCTGTAACCCTGCTTATGCAATTCTATCCAATCATGTGTGAATAAGTTTAAAGTTCTTTCCCTTCCCTTGTAACTGTGTATATAAGCTGCTTGCTGCGCTGGGTCAGGGCTCTCGTTCCTGTACCGCTGTGTCGGTTACATACGGGAGCCCAGACTCGGGCCTGAATAAAAAGGCCCTTGTGTGTTTGCATCAGAGCTGGCTCTTTGGTGGTCTCTCGGATTTAAGACTTTGGGGTACTACACTGATAATACCTATGAAACAGCACCCAGACCAAAAACCAGAGCATGTTCAGCACCTAAGAAGCCTCCTCATGCCTCGTATATATAGTCACCACATGCCTCCACCAGTAGTCACTCTCTTGACACCTAAAAGCATATTAAACTTCTTTTTCAATGCTTTATGTAAATAGTATCAAACAGTATGTATGCACTCTCTTATGTCTGGCTTCTTCTGTTCAATATTATACTCGTGAGATCCAACCATATTGCATGTAAAGTCAAAGATCATTAATTCTCATTGCTGTATTATTTATCTGTTCTACTATGGATGATTGTTTATGTGGTCTCCAGTTTGGGGCTATTATGACAAGTACCACTATGAAAAGTCTTGCACAAGTCTCTTTGTGAAAATACACAGACATTTCTGTTGGGTATATACCAAAGATAAAAATTGCTGGGTGATGCTGAGTTTTTAATGTATCAAGGTTGATTAGTTTGTGCAAGGAAGCAAGGTATGTGATTAGGCAAGTACACATGCATTCAGACACCCAAGTGTGAGAATAAGAGCCACAATCTTTTTTCCTCCATGAGAAAAAGGAACTCTTTGAGTCCCAGCAATTTCTGAGCTCCTGCCTTATTCCAGCTTTCCAAGGATGCAGTGTTGATTGCTTTAGTTTATTTTATGATTTTAATGAGATCACCCTGCTGCTGCAATAGCTTTTCCAAGCATGACACGTCCTGGCTCCATAGTGAGAACCAAGTCAATTCTCAGCTGTGTGCCAGCAGCAGCTAAAAAATTGCTGCTCATGATTTTCTGCTTTGGAATCTCCACCCCTGAGGGTAAATAGTGGAGGCAGGACAAGCCATAAGCAGAGGAGGTGGTCGTCTGCATGCTATTATCGGAAGCTCTGACTGGCCCTTAAATAGGTCTGCCATAAACACCCCACTCCTAGAGGGCCTAGACTCCCACCATTTAAGCTAGTATTTTAGTGTAGAACACTGAGACAGGAAAGCTGCCTCTGGAAGGCTACTACTGAAATGTACTGGTTTCTTGCAGGGAGAGGGAGAACCTTTAACTGTCTCCTGGGGGTTAATAAGTCATAAGCTCAGAAGTCAAAGAGAAGTCAGTGCTCCAGGCACAAGAACTGGAAGGTTCAATGGAGGTAGCAAGAATCTTAGCACAGTGATAAGAAAATCCTGGGCCTGGAGTGGACTCATGGTGAGGCCCCCTGACAACCTAGAAGGCAAGTCTGGAGTTTTGTTGTTGTGGTGGTTTTTGGTTGGAGTCTCACTCTGTCGCCCAGGCTGGAGTGCAGTGGCATGCTCATGGCCACCACAGCCTCAGCCTGCTGGGCTCAGGTGATCCCTCTGCCTCAGTCTTTCAAGTAGTTGGAACTACAGGCACATGTCACCATGCCCAGCTAATTTTTTGATTTACTGTAGAGACAAAGTGATGCCAAATTGCCCAGGCTGGTCTTGAACCCTGGGCTCAGGCAATCCTCTCACCTCAGCCTCCCAAAGTGCCGGAATTACAGGTGTGAGCCACCACGCCCAGCTGATTTTTTAAATTTATTGTAGAGATGAGGTCTTGCCAATTTGCCCAGGCTGATTTCCAACCTGTGGGCTCAGGTAATCCTCTCACTTCCACTTCCCAAATTGTTGGGATTACAGGCATTAGCCACTGTGACTGGCCTAAATCTGGAGTTAAGAGACCACCCAAGAGCAAAATGTCTGTTGAGAAACCACTTGAATCTTTAATGAACTGTTCCTCATTTTCTCTGATTTCATCTGATGAACTTAAAAAATTCTAATCTTTACACTTAAAAATCTCTGCTGTTTTTTACTTTCCTTATTATGCTAATCTTATTTGGGCATATTTTAGCCATTTCTTGTGGGGGAGAGTCATGGGGCCACAATTCCAGGTTTTATTCTTAGCTCCAGGCTGTTCAAGACTTTCTGTTAAATGTACAATATTTTTCTCTATATTCATACATATATACATATTTTATACATATGTGTATATATAGCGTTTGATAGCCATACTTTCATGATGGTGATTTTGAGAGAGAAGAGACACATTCTCAGAGACTCATCATCATTGAACAGATTAAAAAATTTATGTTTTTCTGATTATAAAATAATGTCTAAGAAATGCAAATTTTACAGAAATGAAGAAAGTAGAAGCTGTGTAGCCCTGTTTATCTGGGGTGTATGTTAAAGATGGAGCAGGAGTTACAGGTGTCTATTGTTCAAAGTTTTCGATAATAAAGAACAGATTTTTTTTAAGTATTCTAAGGTGGAGGTGAGTGGATTGCCTTAGTCCAGGGATTCCAGGCCAGCCTGGGCAATTTGGTGAGATCTCCTCTCCACAATAAATAAAAAAAATTAGCTGGGCGTGATGGTGTGTGCCTGTAGTTCCAGCTACCTGGAAGGCTGAGGCAGAAGGATCACCTG
Source organism: Carlito syrichta (assembly GCF_000164805.1). Taxonomy (NCBI): domain Eukaryota; kingdom Metazoa; phylum Chordata; class Mammalia; order Primates; family Tarsiidae; genus Carlito; species Carlito syrichta. The sequence goes on from NW_007256666.1 coordinate 765,364, forward strand.
AGCCCAGCAGGTCGAGGCTTCAGTGGCCATGAGCTTGCCACTGCACTCCAGCCTGGGTTACAAAATGAGACTCCTACTGGAAAAAAAAAAAAGCATTCTGACTACTTCTTATTGAATACATGTATTAAATACATTGCCTGCAACAAAATGTCCTGCTTGGCCATGGAATGTGGTGGACCTTTGAGAAAAGAAAGCAGAGCCTGCTTTTCTCTTTTGCTTCTCTCTCCACCTTTAGCCAAGATTTTATGCAGTAAAGGAAGAGACTATTCAATGAGACAACGCCCCACATGCAAAGAGACTTTTAAAAAATAAGAAACTTACAAAAAGATTTATGTAAGAATGTTCATACATTTTCCTCATAATAGCCAAAAACTGGCAATGACCTAAATTTCACTCAAATGGATAAACAAATTGTGGTGTAGTCTCCAATGGAAAATGTTTCAGCCATGAAAAGGAACAAGCTACTTGAAAGGGTCAGCTGAAGCAAGGTGAGCCAGAGCCGGTTCCTGGAGTCATGGGAATAATGCAAGATTGCAAACAAGTAAGAAAGTAGAAAGAAGTAAATTTTATTATTCACCTTTCACAGATTGGAAAGAGGGCTGACACTCAGAAACAAGTGTGGCCTAGAAGGGCCATGAAATGGGTATATTCAAGGACTTTTGGGTATGGGGATTTTGACCCGAAGGAGTGTCCAGGGCTGTAGGTCTTTGGTGTTGATTGTAGTCACATGAGTCTTAGATCTTGAGCTCGCTGGACATTAGCATCTCATGCCCTCAAGTGGTGGGCTAGATGGGAAGAGACAAAGGGAGAGAGTTCTCCTGCAAGAGACTTTTTAGACATTTGCAATCTGCAAACTCCTTGATCAAAGGTGGTCTTATTATCATTTATATGGCTCTGGCCAGTCAAGGGATGATCTTTGATATTCCACCTTGACAAAGAACCTGAAAGTTTACTAGAGATTATTATGCTAAATTATGAATTGAAAGATTGGGCTGTGCTGGTCTTGCATCTGGTGGAGATTTGCCAAGGGGGTGGGGAAGGTTGCCACTTGGCTTGCAGTAAAGTGACTTGCAGTAGAATGGCTTGCAGTAGAATGTCTGAACGCTTCCTAAAACCTGCCTATTGGAAATTTATCTATGTCTAACCTGTGCTAGATTCGAAGCATATCAGTCAAAACACAAATGGCTATGCTGAGACAAAATGCGAACTAAGTTTATTCTAAGTTTCTATAGGTACCTCCTTTCACTACTGATCATGCAACTTTATGGGTGAATCTCATGAATGTTTTGTCAAACAAAAGAAGCCAAAATCAATAGTACATACTGTATGATTCCATTTATATGAAGTTCTAAAACAGTTTAACCTAATCTGTGGTGTTAGAAATTAGAAGAGTGGTTGACTAGGCTGGGGGCAGTGATTGGTCACAAGAAGCACAGAAGACTTTCTGAGATGGAAAACGTTCTATATCTCATGAGGGTGGTGTTTTTATGGGTGTATATATTTGTCACAATTTATCAGTGTGTCTTCCTATGATTTGTGCCTTTTATTGCATTCAAATTATCCTTTAGCAAAAATAATTTTAAAAGAATCCCATAGTGTGTGAGAGGAGACATGTAGCAAGTGCTTCCGTTGTCCATATGCTTTCTATTTCAGCTGCACTGTGAGGACAGTACTGACTAACCAGGAACACAAGGTACACTAAAGTACAGCCCAGAAGTTACCATCCCTGGGTACCACCTTCATGCAATGGGGGAAAAGAGCCAACGGATAAATGCTCTAGCCTGTCAGACAATTCTGAAAAGTCTTCTGTGGGCTGTTCCGTAGTCTTTTTTTTTTTTGAGTTGGAGTCTCACTCTGTCACCCAGACTGGAGTGCAGTGGCCGCTCCCGGCCACCGCAGCCTCGACCTGCTGGGCTCCGGCGATCCTTCCGCCTCAGCCTTCCGAATAGCTGGAACTACAGGCGCACGCTACCACATCTGGTTAATTTTTTGATTTATTGTAGAGATGAGGTCTCACCAAGTTGTGCAAGCGGGTCTTAAACCCGCAGGCTCAGGCAATCCTCTCACCTCGGCCTCTCAAAGTGCTGCGATTATAGGTGTGAGCCACTGTGCCCGGCCACCTTTAGTTCTTAATTAAGAAAAATAAACCAGATTTCTTCTAAAACATCAATGTATAGAATACACTTTACCTGGTAGTAGACCTGAAAGCATGTGTTTCTGGTGGACAGAATTACATAGTGTCTCCACTATTTCACTATTGAGATTCATGGATGTAGAAACTTGTCTAATGTGCCAGAATGTTCCCTGTCCAAGACGGGTGTATTAACTTTATTTTCTTATGGTCTCTATGCTTGATACTCTGGCATTTGGCACCTCACCACTCATCAAGTAACCCAGGAGTGTGCCTTTCATATGCAAACTAACCAGTCCCTAATCACCACCACAACTTCTTCTATTTGACTCTTACATCCAGGCCAATATTCCCATCCTAATTACTTCAGAGTCAGATACTAGACAACTCAGCACAGCCCCTACACTTCAGAGCTCATTGAAATGATTCAATTATTCAAACTAGGCAATCCTAAACCTGATTACTCTGCCTCACTCATTCCTTCCTGTGGAAACCACATTAAAGACTCTTGCCCACATTTCCTCAACTTCGGAGAGAGGATACTGTGACTTCTGTCTCATTTCTTCATGGTTTCAAATGACTGTAATGGAAGTTTGTTGGTGGGAAGGACATCAAAGGCCCCAGAGGAACTCATCACCATGAGAGAAGAGGAAACCTTGATGGATGATTGGGGCCTAATATCAGGTCCTATGCACATGTGGGTGAGATTTCTGACCCAGTGCATCAGGTCCAGGCCGGGATAACTTTTCTAACGCAATGTACTGCTGGGCTCCGGCCATCCTTCCGCCTCAGCCTTCCGAGTATCTGGAATTGCAGGCATGCGCTACCACACCCAGCTGATTTTTGATTTATTGTAGAGATGAGGTCTCACTGCCTGGGCGGGTCTCGAACCCGCAGGCTCAGGCAATCCACTCACCTCAGCCTCCCAAAGGCATGGGATTACAGGCTGAGCCACCGAGCCCGGCACGGTTCACTTTTATAAGTCCAGAGTTGTTAGTACCTATACATTAGCCACATGACCAGCAGAGCATTGTATAGAACTTGAGTTTCAGCCGCATTTATCGATAGTGACATTTTTCGGTCCAGTCTTCCTGGTGCCAGGTATCAGAGGTATCTCATAGCTTTTATCAGAAGGGCCCAGCAGAAGCGTTAATCAAGTTTGCCATAGAGTAAAGGGCCTAAGACATAATGCATTACAAAAAAGTTATACAAATCACAAGACTTATGATTACATTGATACTATATTACTCAAATTTATAGCCACTAAGAAAAAGGGAGTAAAAGGAGATCTGCATCTTTCAGTTAATTGGGCAGAGACTATAGGGAAGTCAAGGATCCCCTGAAGCTACTTACTGGGAGTGCATTGAAGATAAGGGGAAGCACACCTCTTATTGGCTCTCAGGAATATTGTTCAGGAATGTACAGGAGGGCTTGCGCCCTTACCATGCCCTTCCCTAGGGGCTGTGACAATATGGACAGACATTAGTGGGTCCCTGTATCACATGCATTTATTTAACTCTATTTACTTATTTAACCCTCAAGCAATCTAATGAGATAGTTTCAATAAAAATCAAATCCCTTGGAAACTGCTGGGGGAGGTCACCTCATCAACAAGGAAGGGTACCTGCATAATGAACATTTGTGTACCTAACCCTGAATTGTACCCCACATCTTTAAAATAAAATAAAAATAAAAATGAAAACATTCCTCTGCCTTATAGATGAGCAGATGACTCACAGAGTGGTGAAGTAGTTAAAAAAGTCGCTAAAGGATTGTACTAATTTGTACTGTTGTTCAAAAATATTCACTTTTCTCTCCACATACCTCCATGAGAGAAATGTGCTTCCTTGGTCCATTAGTTCAGGGCTTGATCAATGCATTTCAGTTATCTGTTGTTGCAAAACTAACTATTCAAAGAGTTAGTGGCTTAAAACAACAATTTGTTATTTCTTATAATTCTGTGGGTTTACTGGGGTTCAGTTGGAGGTTCTTTCTGTTTTTTTTTGTTTGTTTGTTTGTTTTTACCTGGAGTGTCTTCATTGGCATTCAACTGAAATCTAGCTGAGGCTGAAATGTTTAGGATGGTCTCTCTCTCAGCTTTCAGGACTTTCCTTCACAAGGCTTTTAATAATTCTGTAATTCCTTTCAGCATGGCGGCTGTGTCCTGAGGCAGAGGAAATGGAAGATGTTAGCCTTTCTTCGGACCTGGTCTTGAAAGTCTCAAAATGCCACATTCTGTTGGACAAAGCAAATTCACAAGGCCAGTCCATATTCAGTGGGATGAGAAATAGGCCCACTTTTTAATGGCTGGAGAAGCACACACATACAGGGAAAGGAGATATGGATGATAGTCATATATAGACCTAGAAACCTTGCAATATAACTTGCTTAGTCAAAGGAATGTGGACTGAACATCCAAGAAAAAGCTTTAAGTGTGCATAGTATGACTGAATGTCTTTTGCCTTCCACTAGAATAGGCATTTCCCAGATTAAGATGGCTCATTCAATCAAGAAGATAATAAGTGGAACAGACTCCACCATGACCCACAACCAGAAGCATAGTCAAAGCAACTTAACTGTATCCACTTACATGTCACATGAAAGAGAAATCAATATTTGATGTTGTAATTTAATATTTGTTTGTTAGGCAGTATAGCCTAGTGATAGCTGACTAATGCAGAGGTAGAGCTAGGATTGAAACTCAGGCAAAAAATTAGTTTGAGAATTCAGGCTCTTTACCTCTAAGCAGTTATGTTTGGACTCAGAGGCCTTGAGGATTCTGAGACAAATCAAGAGAATCAGGGAGGCTCTAAGAGAGACAGTCAGCAAATGAGAAAAGGTAGGACTACAGCAAAAAGTTGACCAACCAGGCTCAGTGGCTCAGCCTATAATCCTGTGCCTTTGGGAGGCTGAGGTGAGTGAATTGCCTGAGCCTGCGGGTTCGAGACCCGCCTGGGCAACTTGGCGAGACCTCATCTCTACAATAAATCAGAAAATTAGCAGGCCGTGGTAGCGCGTGCCTGTAGTTCCAGCTACTCGGAGGGCTGAGGCGGAAGGATCGCCGGAGCCAAGCAGGTCTAGGCTGGGTGACAGAGTGAGACTCCAACTCAAAAAAAAAAAGTTTACCTATTATTAGGAGATGTGGTCTAATTTATTTCTGAAGCTGGACAAGTAGACTATACTGTTTATTCAACTAATCTATTATCACATGCCTTACCGCTCTTACATCTCAACCCCTACCCTAATTAAATGAGGCTTTTAATTTCTATTTTCATTCATTATCACTTTAAAAGTTTTGAAAAAAAGAATATTAAAACTAGATTACTCTGTAAAGGAGGAACATACCTCATTTCAAATCAACACAAACATTTTTACTAATATTAAAGATAGATAGAGAGAGAGAGAGAGAGAGAGAGAGAGAGAGAGAGAGAGAGAGAGAACTGCTAATGTTTAGTTTTAAATATTGAGCATTTCCTGTACAACAATTCCATGGTCAACTCTTAGTTCTTGTTACTCAATCTGTCACCATTATGAGATACAGTTGAGTACCTTGCATCCAAAGTCACACTTCCTTCAGGTGGCTTCTGAGACATTAAACTCTTGGGTTTCCTCCCTGGTTGTTTCTTCTCAGTCTCTTCTCCAGCCCCTCCTTTTAGCTCTGCTCTGTCAATGGTGGAGTGGCCCAGAGCTTTGTTGTCAGTCGTCATCTTTCCTCTGTCTACACTCACTCTCTTGGTGGACTCATTTGGTTTTTTAAATACTTTAAATAGTGTGTGTGTGTGTGTGTGTGTGTGTGTGTGTGTGTGTGTGTGTGTGTGTATCAATGACTTCAAATTTTTCTTCATTCCAGGTCTCTCTTTTTAACTTCAGATATATACATACAACTACCTATTTGACATTCATTTGGATGCCACATAGACATCTCAAAATTACCATTCCAAACTGATGTCCTGTTTTTCTCTCATTTATGTTTGCCAGATTTGCTTTATGCATGACTTTTTTTCATCTCAGTTGATGGCAATCCTATTCTTTGGGGAGTTGCTTGGGCCCAGCACCTTGGACTCATCTATATTCCTCTATTTTATACACCACATCCAATCCATCAAAAAATTCTATTGAGTGTACCTTCCAAATACATTCATAAGCTGCACAATAATGTTTCAGTCAACAATGGCCTTCATATATAACAGTGACCCTATAAGATTATAATGCCACATTTTTACTGTATGTTTTCTGTGCTTAGATACACAAGTACTTACCATTGTGTTACAGTTACCTACAGTATTCAGTACAACCACATGCTGTACACATTTGTAACCTAGTACAATAGGTTATACCATATAGCCTAGATGTGTAGTAGGCTTTACCAACTAGGCTTGTGCAAGCATACTCTATGATGCTAGCATAATAACAAAATTGCCTAATGGTACATTTTTCAGAAGGTATTTCTATAATTAAGTGACTCATGACTGTATATCTATATCTCATTTCCTCTCTTTCCCTATGTCCACCCTGGTCTGAGTCCTTGCCATCTCTCACCTGCTTATTGCAATGATCTCCTATGGGTGTTTGTGCTTCTACCTTAGCACTCTGTTAGCCTACGTAGTGAACAGACTGGTTCTTTAAAATGTAAGACCATAGCTGGGTGTGGTGGCTCACACCTGTAATCCCAACACTTTGGGAGGCAGAGGTGAGAGGATTGCCTGCGCTCATGTGTTCAAGACTAGCCTGGGCCACATGGCAAGACCTCGTCTTTACAATAAATAAAAAAAATTAGCTGGGCATGGTGGCACATGCCTGTAGTTCCAGCTACTTGGAAGACTGAGACAGAAGGATCACCTGGGCCCAGCAGGTCAAGGTTACAGTAGCCATGAGCATGCCACTGCATTCCAGCCTGGGTGACAGAGTGAAACTCCTACCAAAAAAAATTTTTTTTATTTAAAAAAATGTAAGACCATGACACTTCTCTGTTCTAATGATTGTCTTATAGTAAAAGCTAACATTCTTACTTTGATTTATAAGATTGCTATAGTGTCGGTGACCAGCACTGACCAAGGGTGGGTTAGGACCCGCACCGGAGAATCAGGAAACAGTGAGAAGACCACTCGGAGGCAGCTCTTCTGGGAACAGTCTGATCAGGACTGAAGCCAATTTTATTCAAACCTTTTCCAACTTATATACCATTTTCTATACCCTCCAGCAGTGTGATAATCACTTGCTGGGGGCGTACAAGTTCTGTGCTTTACAAACTATGCATCACAAGACCACCACGAGATCTGCAATTTCCAAGCAAGCAATTCGAATTCCATGATGCCTGCCATGCTTACATTAAGGTTACAGGTGCACAATTTCAATACAAATCGTTCAAAGTGTTTTCCATAATGTTCAATAAATCATTCATATTATACTCTTTGTTCTAAACCCTGATTAATACAAAAAACTTTGCTGAGTTAACTCTAGGTTCAATCCAAGTTCACTGACTCCAAATATTTTTAACGATTAATATTATCAACTTAACACTATACTATAATCTATAAGTTTACTTAAATGACTTAGCTGTTAGTTATACTATTATCCTATTACGATTTAACGTAATGCCTTATAACTCAGTTAAAACTTATTCTTAAACTACCAAACTTTACTATAATTCATATGAGTTTCATATGTCTAAACTTTAATTTTTATATGATCTAGTGATTGGACTTTAATACTATGCTATATCCTATTAAGCTAATACCTTATC
>NW_007256666.1:773393-780880 GCF_000164805.1 Carlito syrichta
TCTAATAAAACAACGACTTTAACCCAAAACTTAAATCTTTTTTCCTAGTATATTAATACATGGCTACGTGTAAAATTTTCTATTGTCATATTAGAAGCAAAAACAACACCGTTGGGAAAATTTCGGTACACTAATCAAAAGATCTTAAAATTGGCCTACAGCAATAGGAACTAAAGTCATAATCTGAGAAAAGGAAACTTAAAAGCTCAAACAAAACTCAAAAGTTTTCTATGAATGCTTATTACTGTTTAAATCTTTTTGATGGAAATTGTATCGTCTTAAATGTATAGTCTTAAATGTATGTCTTAAATGTATGTTTTATCCAAACAAGTCTATTCTAAAAATCAAATAGTAGCTGTCACACTCTTGGATAATGGTTACCATGACAATGGCCACAGGCTGAAGCAAACAGAGTTTCGGCATGTAACGAAACTAGAAAAACGTCCTGCCTGGCTAGGGGCAGGGCAATAAAACTATTATGATAATTCAGTTTCTAATCTTAATCCTAGGAGAAACTGCCTTTGGGAACAAAAGCTGACTAACCAGTCTACAAGGAAATAGAAGTAAAAAATATCTAGAAAGAAGTACAACTTAGAAAGGACAAGGTCATATAAAATAATTCTACTGTGCAACTTTCCATCAGGTGTATAGAAATTTACTTATAAATTTTACTGCCATGTATGCACACTGGTCACTAATCACATGCCAATATTATAGGTATAACTGATATCCTATATCAGAGGCGATCTTCCAGATGGGCCTTTACAGGCCTCAGCCATGTAGCTATAGATGTTGGCTCCCAACACTATAGGCTGAATGTTTATGTGATTTCAAAATGAATATATTGAAATTCAAACCCTCAATGTGATGGTATTAGGAGGTGGAACCTTTGAGAGGTAATTAAGTCATGAGGGTGGTGCTTTCCAGGATGGGATTAGTGCCCTTATAAAAGAGACCTCAGATAATTCCCTTCATCATCTGCAATGTAAGGACACAGTGAGAAGTTGGTTATCCATTAATCAAGAAGCAGGTTCTCACCAGACACTAAGTCTGCCAGCACCTTGTTCTTCTTAGCCACCAGAACAGTAAGGAATAAGTTTCTGTTGCTCATAAGCCACTCAGTCTATGGTGGTTTGTTATAGCTGCCTGAACTAAGACAGAAAATTAGTACTGAGAAGTGAGCGTACTACTGTAACAAATGCTTCAAAATGTGGAAGTGGCTTTGAAACTAGGTAATGGGTCAAGGTTAAAAGAGTTTTGAGTTGCATGCTAGTAAACGCATAGATTGCTATGAACAGATTTTTTTAAATGACTGGGGAGCCAGCTCAGGAAAAAAAGAGGAGAGCTGTAGAGAAAGCCCCAATCTTCTTGGAGAATACCTAAGAAATCTTGAACAAAAATTTGGTAGAAATATAGATGGTAAAGGTAATTCTGATAAGGTCTCAGACAGAAATGAAGAACACAGTATTAGAAACTGGAGGAACGAACATGTTTGTCATAAAGTGGCAAAAAGTGTGGTTGCACTGTGTTCACGTTCTAGTGTTTTGTGGAAGGTGGAACTTGCAAGTGATGAAATAGGATATTTAGCTGAAGCAATTTCTAAGCAAAGCATTGAAGGTGTGGTTTGGCTTCTCTTAATTGCTTATGGTAAAATGCAAGAAGAGAGAAATGAGTTAAAGGGAATTGTTAAGCAGAAATGAAGCAGAAGTCCAGGCATGGTGGTTCACACCTGTAATCCCAGCACTTTGGGAAGCCAAGGTGAGAGGATTGCCTAAGCCCACGGGTTCGAGACCAGCCTGGGCAACTTAGCTAGACATTATCTCTACAATAAATTTAAAAAAAATTAGCCAGATGTGGTGGCATGTGCCTTAGTTCCAGCTACTTGGAAGGCTGAGGTGAAAGGATTGCCTGAGTCCAGCAGGTTGAGGCTGTGGTGGCCATGTGCATATCACTGCACTCCAGCCTGGACGACAGAGCGAGACTCCTCCTCCTCCTCCTCCTCCTCCTCCTCCTCCTCCTCCTCCTCGAAGAAGAAGAAGAAGAAGAAGAAGAAGAAGAAGAAGAAGAAGAAGAAGAAGAAGAAAAGAAGAAGAAGAAAAAGAAGAAGAAGAAGAAGAAGAGTGCAAAGAGTTGGAAAATTTCTGCCTATCCATATTGCAATAACGGAGAACACTAGAGGTGTGGCCAAGTAAGAATTTGATAATAGATGCGAACCATAAACTTCATCAGTGACCCCAGCTAGAGAAATGCCCATTTGAACAGAAGAGGACGAAGAAGATGGACAAGAATGAAAAAAAAAAAAGGTTGTTGGACTCTGTCCTTTACAGGACAAGACCACAGAGCTATTGAACTGCAAATGCTCTCTATTCTTCAAGACAAAAGAACGACTCCAAAAGTGATTCAGAGATCATCAGAGACGCCTTCTCAGTTGCTTTCAACAGATCAGGCAGTCTCTAACTAGAGCTACTGAGGAGGAGACTGTGGCCCCAGTAAAAGCAGAAGGCAGAACCTCCACCCCAGTGTGCTTGGAGGCAGAGCATCAAACCCAAGAGGATTATCCTTGAACTATAGGATCTCATGGAGCTTGCCTTGTTGGATTTTGGATTTGCTTGGAATTCATCACCCCTTCCTTCTTTCCTATTTCTCCCTTTTGGAATGAGATGGTCTATCCTATATTTGTCCCACCACCGTATTTTGGGGAAGTGAATAACTTGTTTGGTTTCACAGGTTCACAGCTGGAGAGGAAGTTAGTCTCAGGATAAATCAGACCTTGAGTCTCATCCATATCTAACCTAGATAATATTTGGATAAGACCTTGGATTTTAGACTTCAGAGGTGATGCTGTAATGAGTTAAGACTATTGAGGCTGCTGGGATGGAATGAGTTTATTTCGCATGTGAGAAGGACATGAATTTGGGGGCCCAGGGCAGAATATTATAGACGAGATGTTTGTGTGCCTCCAAAATTCATATGTTGAAACTCTACCCTCCAATGTGATGGTTTTAGAAAGTGAAACCTTTGAGAGCTAATTAGGATTAGATGGGGTAATTAAGGCCCTTATGAATGGGATCAGTGCCCTTATGAGAGTCACAAGAGAGCTTGCTTCCCCTCCCTGCTCTCTGCCATGTGAGGATACAACAAGAAGTCAGCATTTTGCAATCTGGAAGAGGGCCCTCAAAAGATCCCAAGTCTACTGGCACCCTGATCTTGGACTTTCATCTCCAAAAGCGTGAGAAATCAATTTCTGTTGTTTATAAGCCACCCAGTCTATGGTATTTTGTTATAGCAGCCCTAGCTAACTAAAAGACTTACATGCGATCTGGCTCTCACCAGTGAGCACCTCATCTTATATTTTTAGTGCAGGCATAGATCCAGACACATAGTAGGTACATATATATTTGCTAAGTGGATACATGAATGAAGCTATAGGGAAATTTTTTAAATCTCAAGCACTATATAAATTAAAAAATGTTTCAAAATAGAGTGTTTATTGTTTAAGTTGGAAGTCCAGCAAGATGTGTTTATGTTTTTCACACAATCTGGTAGGGAGTAAAGATGGAGAAGAATTTGGCCTACCTCACCAAATTCTTTATATTCTTTGGTTTCCAGGGCTGGGTTGAATGAATTCAGCAGCCCTCAGCTACACTTTAATGGCACGTGGCCACATCTGGCATCTCTGAGCTCACACAGCTGTTCTGTCAACTCCCTGCGGGTTTATGTCCCCTCCTCTTCTAGGAAATTGCACTGCCTATTGGCAATTAGCCCTAATGAAGCAGCAGGAGTTTCCTGAGGGGAATGCATTGCTGACAAGTATAATTACTATTAGCAGCTGTGGGGCCTCTGGCTCCATGAAAGTAACCCATCCACCTGTCAGAGTGTACAGCAGGACTGCTAAAGCTGCACCTAGCAGCCGGTCCAGCACTCTAAGCCAGGCTACCGTGTGATGAAAACAAGAGACTGGCATTTGGAAGCCAATTGAGAATATTTACTTCAAATGTTCAAATTTCTGCAACCCAGCTGCATGGGTTGTAGAGCCACAGCAAATCAGCAATTAACATTTTTTCAGTTCAATGTGACCATTGTTTCTTTCAAGCATCCATAATGCCTGTCTATACTTAGAAAAGAGTGGGTGTCCCCACAGGGATGCAGGAGATTCTAATTATATTTATTTTTATCAAAAGGAAATAAGCTTTGATAATATTTAGTAACTGATTGACATTGGTTTCTTTACTGGGTCAGTGTATGAGACCTTCATATCCCATTTCTGAGGGAAGATTTGGAATTGTACAGTGAGGAGGGGTTTATAATGATTCTCTTTTGGTGACATATTTCTATCGTACATTACTTATGGCTACCATTTTTTTTCTAATTCTGAGAGGTAGACTCTTAATTGCCCTTTCCTTTGAATCTTGGCTGATTTTAGTGACTTATTTCCCTAATAGAGAATGATGGAAGTGACACTATGCCAATTATGGGTTTAGCCTAAAAAACACTAACAGCTTTGTCACTATCCTTTTAGAACTTTGGGAACACCATGCTGTAAGGAAGCCCAAGCTAGCCAGATGAAGGGGCTATGTGGAAAGAGACGCCTGGCCAGTCCCATTGCTCCATCCCTCAGAAAATTAAGTCATTCCAACTGAAGCCCCAAACATCATGGAGCAGAGAAGAGTTGTTCCCACAGTGCCCTGTCCAAATTCCTGACCCACAAAATTTTGATATTTAATAATAATATTATTAATGATAAATTATTGGTTCAAGTTCCTGCACTCTGGGGCAGTTATACAGCAGTAGAAAATGGAAACAATTGCATTTTTATGAGCCTCATTGAGAAGATTTACAGATCACATTTAGTTTAAATGAACTATTGAAACACTGATAAGGGTCTCAGGAGATTTCTACAAAGAAACGTCACATGAATGAAAATACCAAGACTTTGCTAGTGAATGGAGGAGCTGACACTTTCACACTTAGAACTAGGTCTTCATCAGCCAGCCATATTAGGAAGGAAAATAATGACAATCTTATCAAATGTAACTAGAAGTTATAAAAATTCAACTTATTAAAGAAGATTATCTGAAAAATTAATATGCACCCACGATCATTAACAACGAACATCACCCTGAGTGTATATTAGTCTTGAGAAATTAGCTAATGGTAACATGAAGTGATCATGATTAGCAAGACTTTAAAAGTATTCAGGCCCGGTGCAGTGGATCATGCTTATAATCCCAGCACTTTGAAAGGCCGAGGCGAGAGAATTGCCTCAGCCCAGGGGTTCAAGACCAACCTGGGCAACTTGGTAAGACCTTGTCTCTACAATAAAATTTTTAAAAATCGCTGGGCGTGGTGGTGCATGCCTGTAGTTCCAGCTACTTGGGAGGCTGACACGGAAGGATCACCTGAGCCCTGCAGGTCAAGGTTGCAGTGACCACGAGCAAGGCACTGCACTCCAGCCTGGGCAACAGAGTGAGACTATGACTCAAAAAAACAAACAAAAAATCAAATTAGACTTCTGTTCACTAAACCTGGAGGTCTTCCACTTAACAGAGCAAATAAGAATTAGTAAAAGCAAAGTATTCAGATCGTTACGCCAAACTTCCACAATTCAATAGCAGAAGTGTTTTTTTTCCTAAATCATAAACAAAATCAAAACAATATTTATTTTCACTCTACCCTTTAAAAATATCTGCTTTTATGTATTTTATAATTCCTATATATTAGTACAGTAGTTATATATAAAATTTCTCTCTATATATAGTTGTACCTCGTCATTAAAAATAATTTATTGTAAAATGTATTACACACACAAGGGTGTAAAATGTACATCTGCAAATGAAAGAAAAATAAGACACACACACTCATGGACCTATCACCTAGCTTCAGAATAGTGTTACCATGAGCTTAAAAGCTCCCTGGAGACCCTTGCCCTGAATGCCCAGGTGACCACTATTTTTGATTGTGTTGATAATTAGCTTATTTGTTTCACAGGGTTTTTAAAAAAATACACGTGAATGTATCTTTAAACATTGTTTAGTTTTCCCTGGTTAGAATGGTAGAAAATCAGATTCGTGCTGTATGCATTCTTAGTGACCTCTTTCTGAACTTTGTGTCTTTGACACTCATTCATGTTGATGCATGCGGCTGTCATTCATTTATGTCCACTGTTGTATAGCACTCCAGTGTGTGGATATGCCTCAATCCCATTATCTTTTTACTGGTGGTGGCAAGTTGATAGTTTTTGTCATTTTGCTCTCAGGAACAAGGCTGCTGTGAGCATTTTTTCTGTCTCCTGGTACACATGCAAGTAGTTCTCTAGGGTATACACCTGGAGATGGAATTACCAGGTCATAGACATGTGCATGTACAACTTCACTTTTCTAAAATTCATGAACTTCTACCAATAGTGGACAAAAGTATATGTTGTTTTCCCATTTTTTAATCAACGCTTGTTATTTTCTGACTTTTCAGTTTCCCCAGTCTGCTGCATAGAAAATAGTATCTTGTGGTTTTAATTTGTATTTTCCTGGATACTAATAAACTTCAGCACCTTTTCAAATATTTGTGGTCATTTTCATTCCATCTTTCCTGAAACGTATATATCCCTTTGTCAATAGCACACCATCTTAAATATTACAGCCATGAAATAAGGTTTGATATCTTACAGGGCAAGTCTCCCTGCCTTATCTTTCTTCTTCAGGAGTGTTATTGCTATTCTTGGTCCTGTTCTCTTCTGTGTAATTTTAAAGCCAGCTTGTCAAATTCCACACTTAACCCTATTGAATCGTTTATTGAAATAGCACTGACATTATGGATACAACAAAGAAGAACAGACATCTTTACAATGCCGAGTCTTCTAAACCAAGGATATGCTATATTTCTCCATTTATTTGTCTTCTTTAATGTCTTCTTTCTATACAGTATTATAATTTTTCGATAAATGGCTTACTTACCTTTTGCTAGATTAATTCCTCAAAGCATTTATCTCTACTGCTAATTTAAAATTGCACTTTTAAAAACTTTATTTTCTATTTTTTCTGGAGTATAGAGAATCTATTGACTTTTATATAGTCTGTGTTCAGTGATCTTGTCAACTATATTATTAGTTCTAATAGTTTACCTGTAGATTCTCTGGATTTTTCTGCATAGAAAATATCACCTACAAAAAGAGAGAACTATTTGATTTTCTTTATCAATCCAAAGACATTTTCCTGATCTTACTGTACTGGCCAGAACCTCCAAAACAAGGCTGACTTGAAGCTGGGTTGACTAAGTTATGATATAGTAACAAGCAACCTGAAAATCTCAGAGGCTTATTTTAAAAAGGCTTATTTCTTTTTTAAAAAAACATATTTTTTATTTTAAAATTGTGGAGTACAGTTAAGGGTTAGTTATACAAATATGTATCGTTCAGGCACCCTTGTTGATAAGGGTGTCCCCCCATCCCCAGACAGATATTGACTACCGTTAATCCCACCTCCCTTCCCCTC
>NW_007256666.1:781066-814346 GCF_000164805.1 Carlito syrichta
TTTGTTTCTGTGAGAGATCACTCAGTATTATAAACTCTAGTTCCATCCAGGTTGCTGCGAAATTCATGATTTTGTTCTTTTTTATGGCTGCCTACAATCCCCCTACTGGGAATATACCCTGAAGAACTCAAACCACTCTATAAAAAAGATACCCGCACACGTATGTTTATCGCAGCATTGTTCACAATAGCAAGAAGCTGGAACCAGTCATGTTGTCCATCAAAAGAGGACTGGATTTAAAAAAATGTGGTACATATACATGATAGAATACTACACAGCCATAAAAAAGGCTTATTTCTTATTTGTGCTTCTCTATACTGAGTTGACTGTAGACTCCAGATCATTTAAATCCAGAACCAAGGCTGAAGGGGCATCCCCTAGCTGGGGCATTGACAGCAAGTTAAATATGGTGGAAACACACTATGGCTCTTAAATCTTTCCTCAGAAGTGGGGCATATCACTACCAATCAATTTCATTAATCAAAGCAAGTCTATTGGCCAAGGCTGACATCAACATGGTGGGGATGTATAATCCTAACAAGGAGTAGCAGCAAATATTTTGAGCAGTAATGCAATCTACCACAGAAGATATGCCCCCAATATTTTATTCATAGGAGTACCTCTTCAAGAATGTTTGAGGACCATTAGCTGAGAAGAGCAAGTCTAACTTTCTCTTTTGTGTATTCCAGCCTTTTTCTATCAGCGGTACCTTCTCTTAGCTAAGTATATCTCTTTTTTCAGCCAAACATTAACTATTTTTTCCATCAGCGATCCTCACATTTCGCCAGATTTTCTCATCTTGCTTTTCTGGTAATGTCCAAATCCCTGCTCTTTTCCACGTAGAATCCCTCACTTTCTTCAAGGTCTGGTGAAGAAATGACTGTTCCATGAGCCCTTCATTGAATAAGCCCAGCTTTCTTCACTGGAATCCCTAGAGTATGACCATCCATACCACCAAGCCATTGATTGACTATATATCACTTTGTACTATTCTTAAATTGTTGAGTGCATACAATGTGTATCTTTTTGCTTCATCAATATAAAAAATAAGAATTCAATGAAAAGACATGTGGAAATCTGTTTCATAGAATCTAAAATGCGTTTGCTTACTATTTAAGAATATTAAGTGTATATATAGTAGATTTGAGAACAAGAGAAATAAAGACAATAAGTGAAAATAGTTAGAGAAGTAATCGATTTTGAGAAATAAGGGAGACTTGCCCTGTATCATATCAAGCCTTATTCAATGACTATTATATTTAAATGATTTAAATATACATGTAGAATATATATGTTGAACATAGACAGGAAATACCAAGGCAGCCCAAATATTCATGGGAATTGTAGCTTTCTTAAATCAACCACCAATTAGTGACACCCATTCTGGTCTCACATGTCTTCTGTTTGAGATACACAGACAAAAGCTGCAGGAGTTAAGTAGATTACTGGCAAATTGTAGCTATGGCGAGGCATACTTATCCCTGAGTCTCTCTGATAGAGCAAGAGTGTATTGTCTCCAGGCACCTTCCATTTGTTGAGTCTCTTTGTTCACCCTCAACTCTGATTTTTTTTTTTTTTGAGTTGGAATCTCACTCTGTCGCCCAGACTGGAGTGCAGTGGCCGCTCCCGGCCACTGCAGCCTCGACCTGCAGGGCTCTGGTGATCCTTCCGCCTCAGTCTTCCAAGTAGCTGGAACTACAGGCAGGCTCTACCACGCCTGGCTAATTTTTTTGATTTATTGTAGAGATGAGGTCTTGCCAAGTTGCCCAGGTGGGTCTCGTACCCGTAGGCTCAGGCAACCCACTCACCTCGGCCTCCCAAAGCGTGGGATTACAGGCTGAGCCACCGAGCCTGGCCTGATCTTTTTTAAAATTAAATTTTATTTTGTTATAGAGATATGGGGTACAAGTGAGTATTAACTACATAAGTAGGCTGCATGCAGGTGAAGTTTGGGCTTCTAACTGGCACACTCTTCCCCTAGTATAGGGTCATGTACTCTAACTCTGATCTTTGTAATCACAATCATCAGCAGGTGATGTGGCAGAGAGATACAGGATAGATAAACTGTGTAACCCATGATTCAGGTAGTGTAGTTCCTCCATTCCATTTGTACTGTATCCCAGATGTTTTAACCCAACCTGTCTCTTTTCCTTTGCTTCTCACTATATGTTTTAGATCAACTAAAATCATGTGATTTAAACATTATAATTTGGTCTATTAGCCTTTTTGTTTCTTATCTCGTGAGATAGCTTGCCTGATAGGTACTTGGAGCCTACAATTTTATCAAGACAATTTATCACCACAACAATACATGTTCAAGCAATATTAATTTCCTTTATTTTCTCCCACTAAGCTTTCACTAAGCTCTCCCACTAAGGCAGCAACAATTTTTTTCTACTTCTACTTCTTTTGAGTTGGAATCTCAAAAGAAGTAGAAGTAGCAACCATCTCTAGCAATCTCTATCATCTCTATCATCTCTAGCAACCAGATGTGGATATGTGACCAGTACTTAAATATTTGTTGATGAACGTTTCTCCCACTATCAAGTAGGTAAGAGGTAAGAATAATGACATTGTTAGTTGTGCTGACACTTGACAACTTTTATAAGTATGCTTTCACCTCTTAATGTGGTAATTTTGAAACACTAGTCTTTTCTCTCCTGTACAATATTTCAGTCATTAATTGGTATGTGTGTGTGCACATGCATGCATACATGCATGGGTTTGTGTGTGGAGTAAGTTGTGGGGAGATGTGAGGAGTGTGAGGGGGTAGAGGAGGGAACACTTATTGTGCAGTTACTCTGTGATATGGCTACCTGGCACTGTGTTAGAGTCTTTACATACATTACATCATTCAATCCATTATAAAAATGGTTACCAGACTTTAATGTGCATAGAATCACTGGAAAGGTTTGTTCAAGATTTCTGGGTCCTACCCTGAGAGTTTTTGATTCTGTAGATCTTGGGCCAAACCAGATAATTTACATCTTTAAGTGCCCAGGTGATACCGTTAGTGCTGATCTATAACTACACTTTGAAAATGACTTTATCAGAACACTATGAAATAGATATTATTCTACAGATAAGAAAATAGACAAGTAAAGTAAATGTCTCAAATTCAAGCAATCAGTTGGGAAACTGGAATTTGAACCCAGGTCTTTCTGTTTCCAAATGCTAATTGGAGTAGAAGAAAACAGACAGGTGATTGGCTTCCTTGCGTTCCAGAGGAAAAAGATCTGTGGGGTCTTTTAGAGACTGATGTATAATCTGGAAGTTCACTGCAAGGGTCTTAAGTATTGTCTATAAAACATTTATTGAATCTAGTTCAAGAGCTATTGTGTCACTACTGTGGTCTAGCTCCATATATAGCTTTGATGGTCATAGGCTCAAATCCAAACGCTTCATTTTTAGCTTTGCCTTGACTTTCAACAATTCCATAGTGTCAATTGGTCCTGCTATGCCTCTCACCTACTTTCAGATATCCACATCCTATTTTTCATGAAGGTTAGTTTAATGGAGATACAACATAACTTTAGTTTAGTATAAAAAATCATGTACATGAGTCTATTTTTAAAATAAAAATAGCTTTTTGTTTTGCTTTTGAGTTGCAGTCTCACTCTGTCGCCCAGGCTGGAGTGCAGTGGCACTCTCATGGCCACCCCAGTGTCAACCTGCTGGGCGCCAATGACCCTCCGCATCAGCCTTCCAAGTAGCCAGAACTACAGAGGCACGCTACCATGCCTGGCTATTTTTTTTTGGGGGGGGGGATTTATTGTAAAGATGAGGTCTCAACAAGTTGCCTGTGTTGGTCTCGAACCCAGGAACTCAGGAAATCCACTCACTTCAGCCTTCCAAAATGTTGTGATTACAGGCTGAGCCACTGAGCCCAGCCAAAAAAATAGTTTTTGTCATCCTTATCGAGGTTTTTTGGTCACTTGCTTCTCAAGTTCAACATGACTAATGAGAATCACACTGAATGGTCCTTACACTGAATATCGTTATCAAGAACATAAGCATAAACTTATATTTGTATAAACTTTTCTGCTTTGAAACTGCTCAAAGATCTCTATTCTTCTTATCTGACCTTCTAAAAATTGTTTGAAAATATCAATAACCCCAATTTACAGATAAAATCATAAGCTTGGAGATAGGAAAAGAAATTTGCCTAAGATTTCTAGACACAGAGTAGGTACTCAGTAAATATTTGCTAACTAAATAAAAATGAAACAAGTAATATATGATAAAAATAGGCCTCACATCTATAATATTGTCTTCATTTCCAATGGTTCCCTTTTATACATCTTTAAAAACCTGAAATCCTTCCACAGAGAAGTATCTTGCAAAGCTCACTTTTTTCTTTCTTTCCTGTTACCCTAATATCTATTTTTCTTGAGCTCTTCTCACATGCTAGGTATATCACAAATGCTATCTTATTTATTTTTTAATTATGACTAGGATTTAATTTTATTCAATCCAGTGAGGTGAATGTTATTATTCACATTCCAAATATAAGGAAGGTCCCAGTTGAAGACCATCCTATAAAATAATTGACATCTTTTCTTTAAAAGAATCAGTATCAAGGGCCAGGTGCGGTGGCTCATGCCTATAATCCCAGCACTTTGAGAGGCCGAAGTGAGAGGATTGCCCGAGTCTACAGGTTCAAGCCTGGGCAACTTGGCAAGTCCTCATCTCTACAATAAATCAAAAAATTAGCCGGGCATGATGGCACATGCCTGTAGTTCCAGCTACTTGGAAGTGGAAGGATCACCTGAGGTCAGCATGTCGAGGCTACAGTGGCTGTTAGTGTGCCACTTTACTCCAGCCTAGGTGACAGAATGAGAATCCAACTAAAAAAAAAAAAATCAGTATCACAAAGACAAAAAAGGGAGACTAAAGACAGATGCAAACTAAATGTAATATGTGATCCTGGACTGAACCCTAGATTGGAAGTTTTCTTTTCTTTTCTTTTTTTTTTTTAAGTTGGAGTCTCACTCTTGTCTGTCACCCAGGCTGGAGTGCAGTGGCACGCTCATGGCCACCACAGCCTCGACCTGTGGGCTCAGGCGATCCTTCCACTTCAGCCTTTCAAGTAGCTGGAACAATAGGCACTGGCTACCATGGCCGGCGAGATTTTGTGATTTGTTGTAGAGACGAGGTCTCACCAAGCTGCCCAGGCTGGTCTCAAACCCCTGGGCTCAGGCAATCGTCTCACCTCAGCCTCCTAAAATGTTGAGGTTGCAGGCTGAGCCACCATGCCCAGCCTGAAATTTTCTCCTCCTCCCTCTTCTCTCCCCTCCCCCCCTCCTACTCCACGAAGACGTTATTTAGGACTAATGATTTATTTGGAGCATGGATTGTTGATTAAATAAAAATATTGCATCAGTGTTAAATTTTCTAAATTTGTTCACTATGGTATGAACATGTAAGAGATTACCCTTTTTATTAGGATATACACACTGGGTGCTGTGGTTTGAATGTGTCCCTCCAAATTTGTATATTAGAAATTTAATCCTCAATACGACAGTTAAGAGGTGGGACCTTTAAGAGGTGATGAGGCCATGAATGCTCTGCCCTCATGAATGGATTAACGCCATTATCACAGGAGTGAGTTCCTGATAAAATGAGGCATTCACCAACAACCATCCTCTTTTGCCCTTCTGCCTTCCGCCATGGGATAACACAGCAAAAAAAAAAAAAAAAAAAAAAAAATCCTCTTCAGATGCCAGTCCTTGATCTTGAACTTCTCAGCCTCCACAGCCATGAGAAATAAATTTCTGTTCATTATAAATTACATTCTCTTATAGAAGCACAAAATGGACTAAGACAATGAAATATTAATTAAAAGGATAAGAGGCATAAAGATGTAGACTGCTCTCAAATGGTCCAGAAAAAGAAAGAGACAGGGAGAATAATAAAACAAATATGGGGCCAGGCTCAGTGGTTCAGTCTGTAATGCCAACACTTTGGGAGGCTGAGGCGAGCGGATTGCTTAAGCCCAAGGGTTCGAGACCAGCCCGGGCAGCTTGTCAAGACCTCGTCTCTATAATCTATCAAAAATTAGCTGGGCGTGGTAGCGCGCACTGGTAGAGCCCAAGCAGGTTGACACTGGGATGATCGTGAATGTGCCACTGCACTCCAGCCTGGGCGACGGAGTGAGATGCCAACTCAAAACATAAGTAAATAAATAAATAAAGGAAAAATGTTAAAAATTTAAAAATCCAAGTCAAAGTGTGTGGAAGTTTATTGTACTCTTCTTGCTGATTTCTGTTAGAAGATTTTCTAAAGTAAAAGTAAAATAATAATAACAATAAGTCCAGGGCAACCTCTTTCAGGTCCCCTCACGCTGTGGGAGCTTTTCTGTTTTCTTTTTCTTTTTTTTTTTTTTTTTGAGTCACGGTCTCAGTCTATCGCCCAGCCTGGAGTGCAGTGGCACACTCATAGCCACCGCAGCCTCTACCTGCTGGGCTCAGGTGATCCTTCCACCTCAGCCTTCCAAGTAGCTGGAACTACAGGCATGCGCCACCATGCCCAGCTAATTGTTTAATTTATTGTAGAGATGAGGTCTCACCAAGTTGCCCAGGTTAGTCTTGAAGCTGTGGGCTCAGGCAATCCTCTCACCTCAGCCTCCCAAAGTGCTGGGATTACAGGTATAAGCCGCTGCACGCAGCCTCTGTCTTCTTAATAAATCCTACTTTCTAAAATAATAATAATAATAATAAGTCTAGCAAGATCAAGCCCTGTTCAAAGACATTTCCTAATTGTCATGATACCCGGTCAGGCACCTGACTAATGCTTCCTGCCACTCTGATGCTGCTTTCCTAGTGAGGTTCCTCCATGGTGTTCCAAGCTCTGGAGCTTCAGATGTTTCACAATCCCCAATAATAAGGTGATCAAATGTTCCAATTTGTTTAGGACTATCCCAGTTTTCATACTGAAACTTTGTGTGCCAGGAAATTATCAGTCCAGGGCAAACCAGGACAGTTTGTCATCTTACACCGTGATTAAGGTTTGACCATGTTGACTGCAGAGTGAGCCTAGGGCCCAGGAGAAGATGAAGTCTTTAAGGCCTACTGCATTCTGGGAGGCTAAGACCCCAGTTACCTCAGTCACATCAGCAGCAGTCTAGCAAGCTCAATCCAAAATGCCCTTAAAGGATCAGTTAACTTGCCCAAGATCTCACATCTAGTGAGTGATACAGCTGAGCTAGAACCCAGTCTTTGGTTCAGTGCTCCATTCATTCATTGATATAATCATTTAAAAACTGTATTTAGGCCAGGCATAGTGGCTCAAGCCTGTAATCCCAGCACTTTGGGAGGCCGAGGCGAGAGGATTGCTTGAGCCCGTGGGTTCAAGACCAGCCTGGGCAACATGGTGGGATCTTTTCTCTACAATAAATTAAATCAGCCAGTTGTTGTAGCACGCACCTGTAGCTTCGTTTACTTGGTAGGCTGAGGCGGAAGAATCGCCTAAGCCCAGCAGGTCGACGCTGAGGTGGCTGTGAGTGAACCACTGCACTCCAACCTGGGTGATGGAGTGAGACTCCGACTCAAAAAAAACCCAACTGTATTTAGTGATAACTTACTATGTGTCAGGCACTGTTTTAGGCCCTAGGGAATATAGCCATGAGTGCAGCAAGATCCCTCTTCTCATGGAACTTATCATGGTAGGGGAGACAGATAAGACATGGATGAGTAAGTAAACAAAGAGTGAGTGAGAAAGGATTTTCAGAGTATTGAAACAGAAGGATGTGACAAAGTATGCCTGGGTGACTATTTCAGATTGGGAAGATCAAAATAAGCTTTGAATCATAAAAAGGAGGCAGTCATGAAAGCCTGGGGAAGGATGTTCTTGGCTGAAGATAGAGCAAATATGTGGATGTGTGTGTCAAGTAGGAGGGAGGAAGGGAAAGAGAAAAGGAGAAGGAGAAGGGAGAGGGAAGAGGAGACAGAGAATAAAAGAAAGAGAGAGAGAAACAGAGAGAACTCATTCTAAAAATAGTGGGAAGGTTTTTAAGCAGATCAGTGTAATGATCTTGATATTTTAAACAAAAGTGAATTGTCAGGGTGCAGTAGCTCAAATAAGAGATGAAGGTGACATGAATTATGGCCATGGTTGTGAAGATGAAGAGAAGTGGAGATTGAAGGAAGAATCAGCAGAGCTTACTGATGGATTGGATATAAAGTGTGAAAGGAAAAACAAATCAAGGATGAGTCCTAGAGTTTCGACCTGTGTGGTTCTTTGGAAGGCAGTGCTGTTTATTGAGTTGGGAAAAGTGAGTCGCTGTGGAGGAGCAGACCATGAGGTGGAGAATCGAGACCATGTTATATGTGAGATGTCTGTCAGATAGCCATATGGCTATCCAGTCAGGTAGACACTAGGCAATATGTGTCTGGAGTTCGAGAGAGAGAGGTCAAAGCTGGAGATTTTTAGAGCTAGTAGTCGAGCATATGGAGAACTTCAGCATTTGCTTGGAACTGGAAGAGGTGGCCTGTGTTTTTCACCAGCTGCATTTGCTACCTGAATTTAGAGGCTGGGCAGAGGAGCAAGAGGTAGCAACAGAGACCTAGTGAAGGAAGAGGAGAACCAGAAGCTAAGTGAAGAAGCTCTATTTAGGAGGCGCCTTCCCCTCCACTTTATCTACGGGAAGAAGAGCACACATGCTGCTTACATTTGGGTCATACTCGTCTTTAAATTTCAGTTGCACTGGTTGATCAAGGCTTTCTGCACAAGTTTTCTCATTGAACCTGCACAACATTCCTGTGAGATATGTATTATTATCTTCATTTCTCATAGGAGGTAACTGTTGATGTTGAGTGTCCAGCATCACAATGTGTCTTAGGCTTTAGACGCCCCTAGAATCTTGGAGTGGAAATCCTTGTTTAAGTGGCTTATTGAGCAAGTACCCTTGAGATAAGGGGAAGGAGGGAAGCAGGATAGAGCTGGGGAAGAAAGTTAAGCAAGGACTTAGTAAGACTTACTTACTAAGACTTACGTCAAGCACAAATAGCATCACAGAATTGGCCCTCCTTGAAATGGCTGGCCTTTTGTACCCCTGTGTCAGTGAGTCGTTGACCAGTGGCTGCCCCCTGGGAGGGGAGGGGGACCTTAATTTCTTTGGAGAATGGACTCTCATTTGTTTGAGGGTAATTTCCTGGAAAAGGGAGCAGCTGTGAGTGGTTAGTTGACTACCTCTACAGCGTACCAGTCAGGGAAAGGGTGTCCGGGCAGAACACCAACAGTATCCGCAACACAATGCTGATGAGATTTGAACCCCGATCTTCTAGTGCTATATCCCATGGAGTTTCTCACCTTCATGCTGTGCTTCCCAGTGCACTGTGAAATGGACTTAGGGTCCTTAATGGAGTGCAGATTGTTACCGTGGTTGGAGGAGGGATTAGACCTGAAGGGGAGGAAAGGGAGCAGAGTAGAAACTGAGAAGTTTTAGTGAAGTGGGTGGGGGGGAGGAAAGATACTAGAAATAGATGAGAAACCTGATCTATTTATTAACGTTACTTATACTGATTAAAATAGGAAATCCTATGTTCCAAGTCTGTGAGTAGGTATTTTCATCCTTATATTCGGCCCCACTACCCATGACTTCGATATTAGAAATTTCATTAGCAAAACTGGTAACATGAGAAAAATGTTCAAATTTGGGACAATCCTCTTCCTGGAAGTGGGAGGCAGGATTTATTGGTAAGATTGTTCCGGTAAATATTTAACACATCTATTTTTCTCTGTATAAAATGCCTAACTTGATTTCAGATGTGTTCATTGTCATCTTTTCATGAACCCAGTTTTAAGAAAATGCTGAAATTAGTTATACTTTGCTATAAAACTCCCAACAACTTTTCATGTCCATGTATCCCTTCTTTTGTGACCTCAGGATAATTAAGTGTCTTTTTCTCCTAAGAAGAAATGTGAAGCATGTGGGGAGCCTGCTGGCCTATTTGGTGATTTATGGGTCAAGTTCTCCAGTTATTGCAGACAAAATTTGAAAGTCTCTGATTAAGAAGCCCTGCTGATTTAAGGATCTCACTAGAAATATGTGCATAATGAATTATCTACAGATAATAATTCAAATTGTCCCTGTGTGATTCATATCACTGGCTTTTATTAAATTATCCATTTTCTAGGGGATATTCAGGTCTGCACAAAGTAAGATGTAGGGAGGCACATATTATCATAAGAGGTTTAACAGAAAACAGTTTTACTTCAGAAGAACATTTACTCCAAATTTGAAGCTGATTTTCACAGGGCAGGGAGTCTATGTGTGTGACTTACACAGATTTTTTTTAATGTTTCTGTCTTGCCTGTGCTTGAGCACTTGGCTTATTTAAAAATTGTTTTTGCAAAAAGACAACCATTTTCTTGTGAGTGGTGATAGAGAGAAGCAGGATAAAAATAATCAAATTATTTCTTAGAAAAAAATGGAAACAGCAGTCATCAAGGTCCATTTTTAGCAAGGCACATGGGCCTGACAAGGCATTAGTTAAGAGTATGTGTCACCCTTAAATATGTGGGTTTATTTAACAATGGAACAAGTAGATATATAAAGAACAGAGCTCCAGTACTGAGAATTCAGAAAGACCTATTTTTCTCTCTTTTTTTTTTCCAGGAATGAAGATTGTTTTTTTCAATCCTTCTCTTTTTATATAACAAAAGGAAGAGGAATAAAACCTTCACAAAATAGATGCATCAGTATTCAAGAAGGCAGATGCCAGATTCAGGGAAGAAGTTTCCCCCAGAGTCTGTGCCCTCCTTCTGATGGACAGGCGAACAGGCAGTGGAAATGGGGTGGGGGTGACAGGTTTAAACAGGGGCTAGACCCATTTTCATCTGAAAACCTGACTGAAGTCTGCTTTTAAGGAACCTGGCTAGAAAACTTGAGGGGGAGGAATTTAAAGCAAGCATACAAACCTTCTGGAAGCTCGTGGATGCCTTCTGCTTCTATTCCACGTTTTGATTTTTCAGGTTATTTTAAGGCTTTCATATCTCAGGCAAGGTGATTTATTATTATTGGGACTTTATATAACTCTTTATTTTTGTAAAGTGCTTTACAGTCATTTTTCTCTCCTTATTGTGCACCATGCCTTCTCTCTTCTGCCACTGTAATTGGTTTTGGGGGAGGCGGCACTTCCTTTCCTAGGGAAAAGATGTTGTTTCTGATATGAGGCACTTTCTGAGCTTTTACCTTTGTTTCTTCTTTGCTTTCCTTCTTTTGATCTCATTCCCTAAGGCCTCCTGTCACCTTCTGTTTCTTTCCTCCTACTCAGACCTACACTCATTTTTCCCCCTCCTCTGTCCTCAAATCCCACATCCCCAGCTGGATCAGTCTCTCATCTCTGGGCTTCAGCCATCAAGAAACAACTTAATGTCCTTCTTTGGGAAGCGAGCATCTCCTCTCATGCACTCCTGCTACTGGCCACCCTGCATACCAGAACCTCATAGGATGTTAGAGACAAGTGCTTTCTGCTTTGGTAACTTAAGAGACTAGAGTTACCACCTCCACTTTTAACTCTGTATAGTGAAGTCTTGAATTAGCAGGAATGAGTAGCCCATTAATCCCAGGCCACTGCTAAAAAATAATCATCCCCTGTAGTATGCACATACCTTTAGGTTGAACCATATAATGTTAGAAATTTCATTTGCAAAACTGGTAAGATGAAAAAAGTGTTCTAATTTGGACCAGTAATGGGGCAAAAAAAATGAATAGTAGTAAATTCATGTATTTCAAACTAAATGCTATTGATACGTCACCTGAGTTCATCTGCAGGGTGCCTGGATGCCTGGAAAGCCAGCCCTAACACTTTTCTCTAGTCATCAAAAGAACCGTGGGATAGGCTGGACTCGGTGGCTCAGCCTGTAATCCCAGCGCTTTGGGAGGCCGAGGTGAGTGGATTGCCTGAGCCTGCGGGTTCGAGACCCGCCTCAGCAACTTGGTGAGACCTCATCTCTACAATAAATAAAAAATTAGTTGGGCGTGGTAGTGCACGCCTGTAGTTCCAGTTACTCGGAAGGCTGAGGTGGAAGGATCGCCAGAGCCCAGCAGGTCGAGGCTGCGGTGGCCGGGAGTGGCCACCGCACTCTAGTCTGGGTGACAGAGTGAGACTCCAACTAAAAAAAAAATAAAAAAAAAAAGAAACGTGGGATAAGCTCTGTTGAAAACTTTTTAGCCAGCCAAGCCATCCATGCCACACATGCCAGTTTTCTTTGGTCCCTATTTCCTGTGATATGTGAATATTTGGGGATTTTTGTTTTTAAAATTTTTTATTATAAATATGTGGGCTACAATTCAGGATTAGGTATACAAATGTTCATTATGCAGAGACCCTTGTTGATGAGGTGTGCCTCCCCCTCTCCTGGCAGTTTCCCACTACTGCCACTCCTGCCCCCATTCTCCCCTGGCTGTTTCCCATTATTGCCAATCTCCTTCTTATAGTGTTATGATAGTTGTTCAAGGTTCGCTTATGAGTGAGAACATGTGATACTGGTTCTTTGTTTCTGTGATAGATAGATCACTCAGTATTATAGCCTCTAAGTTCATCCAAGTTGCTGCAAAGTTCATAATTTTGTCCTTCTTTTTGGCTGTGTAATATTCCATTGTGTATATGTACCACATTTTTTTTCAATTCAGTCCTCTTTTGATGGGCAGCATGGTTGGCTCCATGTTTTTGCTATTGTGAATAATGCTGCAACAAACATGTGTGTGCAGGTATCTTTTTCATAGAGTAATTTGAGTTCTTCTGGGTATATTCCCAGTAGGGGGATCGTGGGGTTGTATGGGAGGTCGATTTTTAGATCTTTTAGGAATCGCCACTGTTTTCTACAGAGGCTGTACTAGTTTACACTTCGGCGTCCCCTTTTCCCCACATCCTGTCCAGCATCTGTTGTTTTTTGAGTTATTGATGATGGCCATCCTGACTGGAGTTAGGTGGGATATGTGAATCTTTCCAGTTATCCTCACACTCCTCCCCACTCATACTATAACCTTTCTACTGGACCATTTGCAACTTCTCTCCCATAGTTAATCCTCCTATACCCTATCTCATTCCCCTCCCAGGTCTAATAAAGACCCTTTCTCTTGTGGGTCTCTGAAGTGGAGGTGCTCCATCTCTCACTAGGACGGTTTCAGATTGAGAGGGACTTAGGCTCCCACGCAAGTCTTCATTCTTCTTCCAGTCTATTCCCCACCCTCTTGGCTTTTGAGACCCCCACAATACAACTATGTCACTCTCTACATCTCATTTTTGTTATCATCCAGCTTCCTGAGCTTTCTGGGCACTCCCCCTTTCAGTCAGTGATGACTCATTGTTTCCTGTTCACCCCAGTCCTGCCATCATCCTGTGAACTTTATCACAACAAACCACCCATGTAGACAACAAATCCTCCAGCCTTTCAAGTTGAGTTGTGCATCTTCTTTTCTTCCATGACCTTTGCCTATATTCCCCTTTAGTCACCCACTCCATTGCCTTGTTCTGGATCTTGTCACTC
The DNA here is from genome assembly GCF_000164805.1 of Carlito syrichta. Classification (NCBI taxonomy): domain Eukaryota; kingdom Metazoa; phylum Chordata; class Mammalia; order Primates; family Tarsiidae; genus Carlito; species Carlito syrichta. The sequence continues at coordinate 794,561 of NW_007256666.1, forward strand.
TTAGAATTATATCACCTCTGATGTGTTATGTTCACGCAATCCATTCTTTTTTATTATTTATAAAAATTTATGAGGCCAGGTGTGGTGGCTCAAGCCTGTAATCCAGGGAGGCCGAGGCGAGAGGATTACCTGGGTCCAGGGGTTCGAGACCAGCCTGGGTAACTTGGTGAGACCTCGTCTCTACAATAAATCGAAAAATTAGCTGGGCCTGGTAGCACATGCCTGTAGTTCCAGCTACTTGGAAGGCTGAGGCAGAAGGATCACCGGAGCCCAGCATGTCAAGGCTGCAGTGACTGTGAGCATGCCACTGCACTCCAGCCTGGGTGACAGATTGAGACTTCGATTCAAAAAAAAATTATGGGGTACATGCGAAATTTTGTTACATGTGTATAATGCGTAGTGATCAAGTCAGGGTACTTAGAATGTCCATCTTCTCTGTTTAACTATAAGAAACTCACTCTGCTATCAAACACTGAATTTTTTCCTTCTAGCTAACTGTATGCTTTTATCCTTTAACCCAGCAGTCCCCAAACTTTTTGGCATCAGGGACCGGTTTTGTGGAAGACAATTTTTCCATGGACAGAGATGTGGGAGTAGTGGTTTTGGGATGATTCAAGTGCATTAAATTTATTATGCAGATCAGTGGTGGCATTAGATTCTTATAAGAAGCACACAACCTAGATCCCTCGCATGCACAGTTCACAATAGGGTTTGCGCTCCTATGAGATTCTAATGCTGCCGCTGATCTGACAGGATGCAGAGCTCGCTTTGCTTGCTTTATTCACTCACCCATCGCTCCCCTACCTGCTGTGCAGCCTGGTTCCTAATAGGCCACAGATTAGTATCAATCTGCGTGTTGGGGATCCCTGCTTTAACTCACTTCTTTTTATTCTCTCCTCTTGCCCCACTCACCCTTCCGGTCTCTGTTCTCTCTCTCTACTTCAACACACACCCTATTCTGGCATCAATCTCCTTAACAGCTTCCCTCCCCAAGTTACTCCAACCACACCTCTTGGTTAAACTCAAGTGACCTATCCTCATTTGACCCACTAATTTCTTCTATATAATATCAGTTCCCTCCTATCTTCCCTTCTCTATCTAACTTACATTCTGTGGTCCATCATTCTAACCTCTCTTTTGCTAGGATCCTTAACAGCTTTGATCCATCGCTCTTCTATCAAATCCATGTGCCAAAATTCTACTCTTAGATGAATCTGATTTTCTGCCTTTTACTTACATCTAGACAGCTGAGTACTACTGGAGAAAATCACATCACTGGTGTGATTATAAATCCATGACATCTAACTCTACCTGAGGCCACCTTTTGTGACACCTAGGAACCCTTCCATGTTCCCATAGTCAACTTGCTCTTCTTAGTCTCTACTTTCTCTAGTCTTATCATACCTCTCAGTCTCCCCTTCACCCCTCCAATCTTTGCAGAAGTACCTTGAATCCTACTTCATTGAGAAAAAAAGTCATCAAGTGGGAATGCACAAAATTTCTGGCTTCCAGACTTACAAATATCTCTACAGCTGCACCCCTCACTCTCATTCCCTCCTATCTGAGAGTAATTCTACATCTCTGCTCTGGCTCATCCTTTACCATTTCTGGATCTACTACCTATTTTCTTCTTTCTATTTCTCTCTCTCTTCCATTTGCTCCCTCCCTCTTCCTTCCTTCCTTCCTTCCTTCCTTCCTTCCTTCCTTCCTTCCTTCCTTCCTTCATCCTCTCCTTCCTTCTCTCTCTCTCTCTCTCTCTCTCTCTTTCTATCAGAGTCTCACTCTGTCGCCCAGGCTGGAGTGCAGTAACATGCTCACAGTCACCGCAGCCTCCACCTGCTGGGCTCAGGCAATCCTTCTGCCTCAGCTTTCCAAGGCTGGAACTTCAGGCACGTGCCACTATACCCTGCGAATGTTTTCATTTATTGTAGAGATGAGGTCTTGCCAAATTGCCTAGGCTGGTTTTGAACCCCTAAGCTCAGGCAATCCTCTCATCTCTGCCTCCCCAAAGTGCTGGGATTATAGGCGTGAGCTACCATACCTGGCCTCTTCCATTTTCAATCTCTTTCTCTTCCCGTCAACATTTCAAAACACTGAATACATTCTACTCTAAGCGTGACTTCCTCACCTCATATCCCCTTCCAGTTGCTTCTCCTCTTTCTTCCATTCTCTCCCACATGTTTTAAGGCTAAACTTCTTAAAAAAGATTGTCGACACTTGCTTTCATTTCCTACCTACCATGGACTCCTTGACATACTACAATCTCGTTTCTGTCCTCACCACATCACAAAAACAGCTCTGGCCCAAGTCACTGGTAATTCTTCTTGTTGTTAAATCCAATGGACTCCTTTTTCCTAATTTCTTTCTTGTTCTCTTGGTATCCTTTTTGTGTCAGAATACTCCCTGACTTTGTTTAGGTGATATGGACTACTCTAGATTTTTCTCTTCCTTTCCTGGCCACTCCTTCTGTTCAGCCTATGCTTTTTTTTAAATGTTTAAACTCAGATTTATTAGAGTAATTTACATACAATAAAAGCTACCTTTAAAAAGTAAGTTTTGACAAACGTCATATAACTATTACCAAATCAATTTCTTTGCAATATTCATATCAATTTCTCTGCAATATTCATATCAATCTCTTTGCAATGTTATAGTTTTCACTTAGGTGTTAAAATATGCATCTTTGACTTATCACACTACTTCAGTCTTTACCTTTAATACCAATGCTCCTTGGAATTCCATCCTTAGCAATCTTCTGTTGTTACTCTATAAATGTTTTGAGGAGAGCTCACTATGCTCATGGTTTCAGTAATCATCTGCTTGCCTCTCCTTTGGTTGTGCTCACATGATAGTTTTCTTCATTCTTTATTCTCTATTGGTTATTCATTTCCTTCTGGTAGAGCTTAATCATTTGTGCCTGAATCATTTTCAACCACAGGACTATATCCAGAGTCTGAAATATCTCTACTACAACTTCAGTTGGTTTTTATTACTTATTTGTCAAATAAAAGCTTCTTGTTAAGTAACTATAGTCTAGTGGCAGTTGGTCTGGTAGGAGAAAATTTTCCTGGTTCTTGAATTTATATTAATTGACTTAATGATCATTTATATAGACTAATTTTGATTTATTGAATGAAGATTGAAATTCCAAATTATATCCAGAAAATCTGTTAGGATTTTAAAAAGGCATTTGCAATTCTTCAGTGCAAGTGAACATATTCAAGCCTGTGTATAATAAGCAGAAGGATCCTAAGATTTATTTTGGGTTACCCAATGGCATTCTGAGATATCACCATGATTCAATGCAGCTTAGAGATAGATTTAAGAAAATGGGTTATGTGGTTATTCTCAAACAACAATAGCCACCATAGCCATCTAATAAAGTGTGCGTCGGTGCAGAATGAGTATGTGATTGGAATATGGTGCATCAGCCTTGCAAATAGCCACTTACTCCCAGAGCAGGTTGCAATTTGCTGTATGTCAAATGAATGGTAAAACGGCTATATTGATTCATCGCATGATTTCTAAATCTCTTGGGGGAAAAGAAAGGAAGGTTTCACAATTCCTGATTTAATACTTACTTTTCAGGTTGCAGAATATGGATTTGATAGGAAACACTTCCACCTTTTTCCACTGAATGAGGCCCCTCACATACTGTTTCCAGGTGACAATCTTCTCTCACCAGATGTGTTTAGCAAGAGGAACAACACACTTTGAAAATGCCTATCAAAGGAATTTAATCATAGTATAAAGCCTCCCAAGGTGAGGCTGGATAGCACAATCCTGCCCTGCTCACCATTACAGGTTTATTTAATGTATTCTGCACAGCGATGCTTCACATGGCAGTGAGGATGCTTGATTTGGGCATTAGGATATTTCTGATCCCCTAGGAAGCTTTGCTGCCTCAACAGGTCGCAGGGCTCCATGCACCTTTGATGAAGCCATTTATCTTGGTGCCAGCAGCAGGATGTTGAAAGTGTGCACATGGGAAGGTACACAGTGGATTATGCACGCTTTTGTGGAGTCAGGAGATTATTATTGACAATCAGCTTGGAGAAGATTTAGGTTATATGTCCTTCTGCACGAGACTGCTGAACTGCCTTTCTGGAAACAATGAGTTAGGAAAATAGGGAGAGGTTCTTTCATCTCACTTCCTTGCTACTTCCGGAGGATGCTTTGGTCACGAGAGATTGGTAGAAATTGTGCCCATACGATGAAAGAACTTGACTGAAAATTTGTTCATTAATGCATGCTCATCTGTGGTTGTGCACCTGGGCAGCATCTGTGAAAACCACAAAACCCATGCTCAAAATACTAAACAACTTAAATAGTAGCATGTGCTATAACCTTTATCGGTTAGCATTTGCTGTGTAACGAGCTTTCTCAATATCTGGTGGCTTTAAACAATAGTCATTTATTTAGCTTACAATTTGGCAGCCTGCCCAGGAAGTTCTGATTTAGGCTGGTTCTACTGATTTCTGCTGGTCTCCCTCATTAGCCTGCAGTTAGCTGTAAGGTTCAGTAGATGGCTGGATGATCCAAAATAACCTCTCTCACGTATCTGGCAGATGGCTGGATATTGGTGGGTAGCTGGTTATTTGATTCTTCTTCAAATAGCCTCTTAACCTCCAGAAGGTTAGTTGAGCCTCAATCACATGGTGGCTTTAGGATCCCAAGCACAGCAATAGAGCAAACCCCATTATGCAAGGATTTTCAAGCCTCTGCTTGAGTCAGGTTGCCTATTGTTCCATTGGCCAAAGCAAATCACATGGTCTAGATTCAAGGGATGAAGAAAAGTGCTCCACATCTTGATGGGAAGATATGCAGCATCAATATTGCAAGAGTATGGATGTAGGGTTGGGGAAAAATTTTTTGGCCAGTTTTACAATTTACCAGAGTCATTTAGAATTTGCAAAGTGTTTTCACATGCACTACTCCTCACTACAGCTATGTGAGACAGAAACTATTATTCCCATTTCACTGATGAGTAATCTGGCTCAGAGAATCTGAGTACCTTAACCAGGAAACAAGCAATAGCATTCTTGCCCCATGCCACAGCAACTGGAACTGTAAAAATAGAGAAATCCTCTGTCATACCGTGAACTTTAAAACCATGCCTTTTGTATCCCAGCCTTTTTTTTTTTTTTTTGCATCTTATATTAGGTTGTTCCCAAATTTGATGAGAATCTCCTGTCGCTTGTTAAATTGCAGAGTCCAAGGCTCCACCAGGAATTCTGATTCAGTCAGTCTGCAAAGGATCAGGGCTCTGTATTTTAACATGTAATGGCAGGAATTCCGACACAGGTGACATGAGCTCCATGAGTTGAGAAGCACTGGCTTTTATGATGATACTGGGTGTCCCCTGCATGGTACATGCTCATGCTGTAGTGAACATCCACACATGACAATTCCTTTGGTCAGCATTACAGATCAAGGAGTTAATAGCATTGAGACAATTTTTTTTTTAGTTGGAGTCTCACTCTGTCACCCAGGCTGGAGTGCAGTGGCACGCTCATGACCACCGCAGCCTTGACTTGCTGGGCTCAGGCAATCCTTCCGTGTCAGTCTTCTAAGTAGCCGGAACTATAGGCATGCACCACCATGCCTGACTGGCTTTTTTTTTTTTTTTTTTTTTTTTACTGTAGAGATGAGGTCTCACCAAGTTGCCCCGGCTGGTCTTAAACCCGTGGGCTCAAACAGTCCTCTCACCTCGGCCTCCCAAAGTGCTGGGATTATAAGCATCAGCCACTGTGCCCAACCAGGACAACTCTTTAATTTCTCTGAGTTTGTGTCTTGATGTCTTCAAAACAAAAATAGTAAGAAGGTCTCCCATATGGCTGGTGTGACAATTAAATGAATAGCTTATGAAACACCGAGTCTGGTACTTAGCAGATCATCAATAAGTCTTCTTTTCTCTTCATCCTGAGAAACTGCAGGACCGATTGATAAGGCAAGTCTATGAAAAGTGGAAAAAATTGCTTCTAGAATGCATTGCAGACTTGCACTGTCAATGCCCATAAGTGAGAAATGATGGTCAAACATTCATCACCATCACCTTGAAAGCACAGAGCTCTGTTAGAGGGAAAAAAGGTAGAAGATTCTTTAGAAGCCTGAGAGTCATGACTGGAAACAGTGACAGGCCTGGTAGGCAACAGCTGTTGTCATTATACACCAACTATATGCACAAGAGGCACAGAAGGGCTGGTCATGCCTCAACCCTTCCAGTCTTTTCCAAATTGCTGCGAACTTTCAGTGTCAGCACTATTGTCTGTACATCCCCAGACAATGACAAAATGTATAATGATTCTATATTAAGACTTGGCCTTACTCAAGTGAATTGTGTCAATGTGGATAGAATCTCTACAAAATATTTCCTTACGATAATATACATGAAGGTTCTAAAATATGGCATGTAGGATATTATTTCCAGATCCTGCAGGGGCTTCTTTTGAAGCTTCTGTGTTGAAGTGATGAGAAAATAGCTTGTTTCCTGCAGTTTTGCTATTTCAGCACTTTCTTGCTTATTTGTTCTGCTTCTCCCATTGTATCTGTCCCGTCTGTTTCCCTTTTTTCCTTCATAGAACCTGTCCTTGTAAATATCATGCTTTTAATTCTTTGTTTCTTCTTTCTTGTTTTTTTAAAAAAGAAAAGATGCCCTTTTAATCCAAACCATCATCAACCGATTGAAAACGTGTGCCTTTATTCTGTTTTATGGTTATTTGCATATCTATCTGTGGTTGTCGTCTCTACCAGTAGATGGAGCACATCCCCTGTGTTAAACACCACTGTAGGTCGAAGGGTGGGGTTTTTTCCCCTCATCTGTCATTTTTTGCTGCAGTGAATTAATAGTTGGAAGCTGGTGTAACACAAAGCAAAACCCCTAATCTTGGCTAGACTAGAGTATATACTTTTCTGGCTCATGTCAGCAATGCGGGGCTTAGCAGCAGCTGATCTAGATAGGTGGTAGCTGAAAAATAATGAGGGTTTTGTGCATTTGTGCATGCTTGTGTGGTCTGTGTTCTTTTTTCAAAGAGTTGGCAGCTTTGTGTCAAAGGTATCCATTCTTCTCCTGTCTCCTTCCCTTTCCTCCCTATTCTTCCTTTTGGATACCCAGACTTCACCTTTTTGCTCTTTCTCTTTAGTGTCAAGGCTCCTAGTTAGTATACAGTGACACACACTTGTGAAAGACCTCAAAGTAAAATTAGAGTCTGTTAGAGCTGGAAGGAAACTTAAACATCATCTAATACTGAAAGCAACAGGGCCCAGGTTAACAAAAGATTCATGTTGAGATTTAGGGCAGCCCATGTCATCAGATCAGACTGTTACCATCACTCTCTTTATTTTTACTGAGCTGTCGTTCCTTATTGGTGGGCTCATGGCATAGAGATTTTCTGACTTGTCTGTTTTAACTAAAGTTACCAAACAATGCTGTCAAACAGCTGATTTGTTCTTTTTCATCAATTCAACCAGCTGTTTTTACTTTGCTGTATGTTGCAAAAGATGCGAGCCTCAGCTTTTTGAATGAATTCGTTTTGCTGCCAGTATCACATGCATTTGGGTACTTCTTAGATACTTAGAGTTTCTCAAAGGCACACCAGAATCAACTGGTATACTTGAAAAAGCACTTATTCCTGGGACCTATTCCTCTTCTGTGGCACCAGAATCTTTTAGCTTAGTACTTGAAAATGTGCATTTTTAACCATTTCCCTCAAGTGAGTCTTGAAGTTTGATTAAAACTTAAGATGAGCTCACTAATTCTTTTCTGCCCCTCATCTGTTTTGGTTGGACCTTCTTCATCAATCACTTTCATTCTGGGGAAAGCAAAGTGAAGGGGCCCGCTTTCTTGCAGAACTTAGGCCTGGGAAACTTTTTTCCTAATTCCTACTGGAATACAGTGTACTTGGAAGTTAGACGTACCTGGCTGGATGTGGTGGCTCACACCTATAATCTCAACACTTTGGGAGGCCAAGGTGGGAGGATTGCTTGAGCTCAGAATTTCAAGACCAGTCTGGGCAACATAGCAAGACCCCAACTGTACAAGAAATCAAAAAATTAACTGGGTGTGGTGGCACACGTCTGTTGTCCCAGCTACTCAGAAGGCTGAGGAGAGAGGGTCTACTGAGCCCAGGAGGTTGAGACTGAAGTGAATTGTGATCGTGCCACTGTACCCCAGGCTGGGTGACAGAGTGAGGCCCTGACTAAAAAAAATAACATGCCTGAATTTGAAACCAGACTTGACTAAATACTTGCTATGTGAACTTTTGTCAAGTGACTGACCTTGCTAAGATTCAGCTACTTCATTTTTTACTACGAGACCAGCTTGTTCCTCATAGGGCTGAGGAATAGATGAAATTAGATGACGCTTATAAAGGGCTTAGCACAATGCACAGACCCAGGTTAGCACATAGTACGTGGTATCTAATATTATTAATGGCAACGTTTTCGTCCACTGAGGAAAAATCTGGCTCCAGAAGCACAATTCACAAAAGAAAAAATGGACACATTGGATCTCGTCAATTTAAAATCTTTTGCTTTGTGAAACCGTCAAGAGAGCAGGGAGACAGCCCACAGAATGGAAAAAAATATTTTTTTCCTATATCTGACAAAGGCCTAACCTCTAGGATCTACAAGGAACTCAAATGTGCAGTAAGAAAAAACAAAACAAACAACCCCATTAAAAGGTGGGCAAAAGACATGAATAGACACTTCTCAAAAGAAGATATACAGGAAGCCAACAGACACATGAAAAAGTATTCAGCCTTACTAATCATCAGAGAAATGCAAATCAAAACCACATTGAGATACCACCTCACCCCAGTAAGAATGGCCACCATTAATAAAACAAGCAGCAACAGATGCTGGCGAGGATGTGGAGAAAAAGGAATGCTTCTAAACTGCTGGTGGGAATGCAAACTAGTGCAACATCTTTGGACAACAGTGTGGCGATTTCTGAAAGAACATGCCCCAGCAGTTCCCCTATTGGGAATATTCCCGGAGGAACTCAAATCATTCTACAAAAAAGATACCTGCGCACGTCTTTTTGTTGTAGCTCTATTCACAATAGCAAAAACAGGGAACCAACCATGCTACCCATCAAAGCTGGACTGGAAAAAAAAGTGGTACATATACACAATGATATATTATGCAGCCATAAAGAAGGACAAACATGGACTGTGCAGCAACTTGGATGGACTCAGAGTCAAACATACTCAGTGATCTACCACGGAAACAGAAAACAGAGTACCATATGCTCTCACTCATAAGCGGACCTTGAACAATTGTCAAAATATTGTAAGAAAGGGATTGGCAGTAGTGGGAAACTGCTAGGGGAAGGAGAGGCACACTTCATCAACAAGGGTACCTGCATAATCAATGTTTGTATACCTAACCCTGAATTGTACCCCACATCTTTAAAATAAAAAATAAAATCTTTTGCTTTGCAAAAGATCCTGTTAAGAGGATAGAATACAAGTCACCAATTGGGAGAAAATATTTGCAAATCACATATCCAGAATATGTAAAAAACTCTCTAACTTCAACAGTACAAAAACAGTTTGATTAAAAAATGGACAAAATACTTGAACAGACATTTTACCAAAGACGATATATGGATGACTAATAAACATATAAGTTTTTCACCATTGCTAACCATTAGGGAAATGCAAATTAAAACCACGAGATACCACTACATTAGAATGGCTGAAATAACAATTACTGATAATACCTGGTATTAACACTTACTGATAAGAGTGCAGAGATACCAAATCTTTCATACATTGTTGGTGGGAGTGTTAAATGATATAGACACTCTGAAAAGCAGCATGACAGTTTCTTAAAAACAAAAGCATATGTTTACCATAATACTCAGCAATCATTACACATCTGGTCATTCATCTTAGAGAAATGAAAACTTATGTTCACACAAAAACTTGTATGTGAATATTCATAGCAGTTTTATATGTAGTAGTTCAGAATTGGAAACGGTATACAAATCTTTCATCTACTGACTTGTTGAACAAATTGTGGTACATATTATAGACTACTACTCAGTGATAAAAAGGAATAGACTATTGATACACACAACTTGGATGGATTTTTAGGTCATTATGTTGGGTTAAAATACCCATCTCACCGGATGCAGTGGCTCATGCTTGTAATTCCAGCACTTTAGAAGGATGAGGCGGAAGGATTGCTTGATCCTGGGAGTTTGAGATCAGCCTGGGTAACATAGTGAGACTTCATCTCTACAAAAAAAATTTTAAAAATTAACTGGGCATTGTTGGAGTGTGCCTGTAGTTCTGAGGCGGAAGGATTGCCTGAGCCCAGGAGGTCAAGGATGTGCTGAGCCATGATTCTGCCACTGCACTCCAGTCTAGGTGACAGAGTGAGACCCCTGGCCAAAAAAAAAAAAAAAAAAAAAAAAAAAGCACATTGCAAAAAGTTACATATTGTATGATTTCATCTATACAATATTCTTGAAATGACAAAATTATAGAGGTGGAGAACAAATAAGGGGTTGCTAGGGGTTCGGGAAGTGGGGAGGGAAGGAGGTGTGACTACAAATAAGATTTCATGAAGGAGTTCCTTTGTAGTGATGGAATAATGCTGTGTTTTGATTGTGGTGGTGGTGGTTTCACGAATCCATAAATGTGATAAAATACCACAAAATCACACACAGACATATTAAAAATGAGTGCATGCAAATGTTGGTGAAATCAGAGTAAGATTTGTAGTCTAGTAAATTGTACAGTATTGTGTCAATTAATTTCCTGGTTTTGATGATACAGGATAGCTATGTAAGAGGTCACCATTGGAGGCAGCGGGGTGATGGCTAAAATAGCGTGTACTCTTTTTGTAGCTGATTGTAAATCTATAACTATTTTAAAATTGAACGTTAAAAAATTGACAACAGTAGTAGCCCCAGTCTTAGAGTATCAACAGTCAACTGAATAACTAAAATAAGTGGGAGAAAAAAAAAACCCTTGGCAATATTGGTTTTCTTATTAAATTCATTGGATAAAAACTAGATTTTGAAGAGATATATGATGCAACATATTTTGAAAAGACATGATTGATACTGACATTTTCTTAAGACAATTACTAGTTGTGATTTTTTTCTCCCTTGGGATGTCTATGTGCCATGCTATCACCAGAGCTCCAACATCCTACAGAATATTGAGTGGGAAAATTTTTTTTAAAGAAATTTAATGTTGAAATTATTCTCTGATCATAATTTACTCTTCTCTCCATTACACAAATGTCTGATTTTCTAGCTACTTTTAAGTTCTGGGCATTAATGATAAGGTGACTTTTGTAGCACCTTTCCTAAGCACAAAAAGTTAAAAGTGGGTGGTGGTGTCAAACAACGTTAAAAAGACACCCAGTGTTGTATTCAGAGAAAGGACAGCTTGAAAGAGCAACAGAGCAATTCAGCCCTTAAGCAGAAACCTTATTTATATGCCACATTTCAGCTGGGAAGAGATTTTATGACCAAATCTTAGAGCTTTAACGATGAAGTCTATAATATAAACATCCTAGCTGCATTAACTCTAACAGCACAAGGAGAGCCTGGCACATACCTCCATTTATTATTTTGGTTCTCTTCTGCATGAAAGGCATTTCAATAGTCAGTTTAACACTTTCACTTATATTATTCTCATCTGTGGACTTTCAGATGTGATACAAAGGTATGTGTAAAACTGATTTATAAACCGTAATGTATGTTTTAACCCATTCTAGAATGGACTTCATCGACTTCTTTCCCTTTGACAAGACACAGTCATGGATTTAGGATGGAAAAATAAAGGTTTCATTATGATTTGCTCTGGATATTTCTTCCAGAAAGGGGTAAATGATTGGAAACTACTAACTTTTTTCTTCTTGGGTTACCACCTAAATAAATTTGGTTCAATGAAAATAAAGCAACAGGTAGAGAAAATAACACAGGCTCTATCAATTATCTTTTTTCTGTAAATTCTATCTCCAAGACTTTATGTATACTGGTCTTTCTATTTGGAGTGATCTTTTGTCTCTTCCCCTCTTACCTCAAACTACCCCTGCCCCGCCCTCCCTAGTCAATTTCTACTCATTCTTCAGAATTTAGTGCAAGATTTTTTTCCTAACAGAAGTGCTAAATCGATTGGATCAGGTTCCCATTGTACTTTCTCCCACCATCCTGGAATGCTCTTTCATAGCCTTTATCACAGGTGAAAATTTAAAAATATAATTGAATAGTTAACTTTCATATTGTTTTCTCTACTATCCCGTAAAGTCTACCAGGGCAAAGTCTAACCTATATAGATCTGTATCTCCAGTACCCAACACAGTGCCTGATATATAGTAGGTATTCGACAAACATTTGTTGAATGAAGAATGAATGAAGATAAAAGTAGAAGCAGAGAAGTGGTAATAGTTGTAATATCTAACATCTATTGAGCATTTACTATGCATCATACTAGGCACTGCATTAAATGCTTTTCACATGTTATGCCATTCAATTCTTACCACAGTCCGAAGGATAAGCACTATTTGTATCCCCATTTAACAGATAAGAAAACGGAGGCTTTAAAGAGTTTGAGGAATTTGTTCAAGCTTACATAGCTGGTAACATTTTTTAGTTACATAACAGTTTATTTTCTATACCTTTTTGCCCCTTCTCCTTTTTCTATCCATCTTACACCTACACTCACCCTTTCTCTGCGGATAAAATTCCTGATGTAAATGTCAGAGAGAAGTAACTTTGTTCTGAACTTTCTTTAAGGACATTGCTCCCTAGGCAGAAGCTACTTCTAGAGCAAGTATTTGATACAATGAACAAGGACAAGTCAAGTTGCCCGATTCAGGACTTCTGTATATCTCTGTGGCAATTTGTGTGTGTTTGGATGATACACAGAGGCAGGTTCAAACGGACTCTCCTGTTTATTAGAATATATATTTTAATATTTTAGTTTAGTTGTGGGTAACTTTTAAATCTAAGGGTCTAAAATTTCTTTTACAGTATATCAATTTCAAAAAGCATAGTATAACTTTAAATATGAACTCATAACACTATTGAAAATCAAATATGTGAGTAGCAAACTGCCAATATTTAAATTTTTTCAAATCTGACTCATGGTCCTCCCCTCACCGATTCCAGCTAGTGCAATCATCATGACTATCACGGTGTAGCAGTTTTAAAATATATGTTACATGCCAACTAGGCTGCAGTGGCTTTCTCCGTGGCATTTGGAAACACATTAAAAATATGCAGCTTGACTTTTCATCCCCTTCACACCCTCTGCATTTCCCTTTTGGAAAGCTCAGAGGGAGGTGAAGTGGGAAGAAAATCAACTCAAAGAAAGGAAAATAGAATTTTGCCCCTGTAGAAAACAATGTGCAAAACCAAATCTATTGTTTCGCGTTCAAGTTCTGGTTTCCATGCCTGCCTGTTGGTGTCTATTGTTTTATTTTTGTTTAATGACGATTTTCCATTTGGAAGTGTTCCTGTATTTCTCTCTCTTTATGCCTATCTTTATAATCCTATTTTGCCATTTGATGCTCCAACATTAGCTTATTTTAGTATTGCTCTTGATCACTCACCTTTCCTTCACTATGACCATTCATTTTTTATCTACATCCATTCCTAATTCTCCATTCCCTCTTCATTTTCCAGATCTTAGACACATCTTTTTTCTAAATCTTGAAGCTTTTGATTAATAAATTTTATTTTCTTAATCCCTAGCATTTTATTTTTAAAACTTTCTCCACAATCTTCTCTAACTGAATTTTCATGGTTATGTTTGAGGTTTACTTCTGGCAGAGTGTTCACATGATTACTTTATTCTTTCATTACTGAGTTTAATTGGCAAGACTTTTCATCCTTTCTTTTGGTCTTCAGATGCATATGGACTAAACAGAAGTAGTGAGTGAGGGCAAAAGAAAGGAACACTGGAGTTAGAGTCAGAGGTCTGAACTTAATTCTGAACTCTGCCACTTAATCATCAGAACATCATCTGCAAAACAAAAATAATGATCTCACCAGCTCTGCTAAGGGATCAGGCAAGATAAAATGCATATAAACAGACTACAATTGCTTCCTACTTGAAGGATTTTTACTCTTCACGGAACTGTTACTCCATAAAATGGCAACTCTTTTCCAGTTAATACCAAGCCAAAATTAAATGATGAAAATGCTAAATTAAACAGTGGATGTTTAAAATTGTATCAAATTCTCCAAGAGGGTATAATTAACCTCTTGGTATAGAAATCTTTGTGATGTTGGCACAGAGAATGTAGATTGTATCTACATCTCTCAGCTATATAACATGCCCCAAGAAGCTACGCCTTTGGGTCAAAGGAGATTGTGGAGAAAGGGACGGTATATAAAAACTTATTTGCATTATTAAAATTAAACTTGAATTAAAATTATCTTAGGTTCTAAGATCCAGAAATTATTACTCAAATTTTCCCTTGCAAAGATGGAATCTTATCTTAATCATTTACTTAAGTAAGTTGTACAAGTTTTGCATAAATACTTTCAGTGATGAGTATTTGCTATTTCGAGAAGCAACCCATTTCATTGCCAGATGTCTTGTTTTGAGCAATATTACACATAAAGTTCACTCACTAATTCCAGCAACTTCCTGGTCAAGTCCAATTCTTCTTGACTGTGACAGTTCTTTGATTTTTCTGAACAGCTTCTGGGTTATCTCTTTCTAAAGCTAAAATTCCAGTCTCTTTAACTATTTCTCCTATAATGTGACTTTCCCTTCAGTGTTCCAGACTGCTCCATTTGTCAATAGTCTTTAAAAATCTGAGCATCCAGGGCTGGACATAATATTCCATGCCTGTTCCCACCATGGAGATCTGGGCACTGTGATGTCACCCAGGTGGTTCACTTGCCTTGGGAACATGAGTGCTATTACTGGTTTGGAACACTTCATTGCTGCCCATAGACTTTCCAGCAGAAGCCAACATGTTTTCGTGTGTATGTCAAGAGCTTCCATAAACTAATATCTTTTTGGCGAGATGATTGAGGGTTTTGAGTTAAACTATAGATAATTTATTCTTGCTGTGTAGAAACCACAGGTATCTGTTCAATGTAATTGGAGCTATGGAACTTCTTAAGTTGACAATATTCAATATGTCATGTTTATGCAAAAGAAAGAATACTGGATATAGGCTCTTTTTATCATCATTTTAAAACTGTTATTGAGTTTTTACTCTGTGTTCTGCATGAAAATTGTTTTATATATGCAACAGCTCTGTGAAGTAAGACAATGATCATTCCCATTGTATAGATCAGGCACAGAGAGGTGTATTAATTTGTTCAAGGTCATCTAGCTAGCAAGTGGATCTGAACCCAGGAGATCTGACTCCTGACTCTATACTGCTTCACCTCCTTGGGAAGTGCATAATTGGAAATCACTATTTATATTAGTTGGTTATGTTTCCCTAAAAGATAAGTATGGGCTGGGCACGGTGGCTCAAGCCTGTAATCCTAGCACTTTGGGAGGCCAAGGCAAGAGAATTGCCTGAGCTCAGGGGTTTGAGACCAGCCTGGGCAACTTGGTGAGACTTCATCTCTACAATATATCAAAAAATAAGGTGGGTGTGGTAGCATGCACCTGTAGTTCCGGCTACTTGGAAGGCTGAGGCTGAAGGATCGCCTGTGTCCAGCAGGTCAACACTGAGGTGGCCATGAGCGTGTCACAGAAATCCAGCCTCGGCGGCGACAGAATGAGACTCTGACTCAAAAAAAAAAAAAAAAGAAAAAAGGCTAAATATGAACAAGACCTTATCCTAAAGTTTCTCTTTCCCAAGTTTCCAAGTTTCATTCTATGGGACATTGGTATCTCAAGGTGATCTGAGGGAGGGAAAAAGCAATTTCCATGTTTAAGGTCACATACTTGCCATTTTTTTTTAACATATCCACTTTGACCATGAAATATAAATGGCTGGTTTTCATGTGATATTACACTACATTACATGAGACTACTTTAGACATTGAATACATTGTACATGCTTATAGTTTTTCAGAGTTCATAAATTTTACATGCCTAAAAAAAATGCCATTTAAAACAGTTGCTTCTCTGATCATTTGCATTTCTTTTTCAAAGTGTTTTAAAACTTGGTTAATTTACGGTTCCCAGCAATTAAGACACACATCATAATAATGAATTAAGGAGTTTAAGAATGTTTCTACAAGTGAACCAAATGTGGAGGTAATGGTAAAGGATAGGAAATGGGAACACATAAAAAAACTTATGATGGTCCTTTGTAATTATTTGAAGAACAAATTCAGTTAAGTCTATGATTCTCAAAGAGGTATGGAGAAGAAATTTATATTAGTTATGTTAGGCCATTCCTGTATATACATAAAATAACAACCACAATAGCAACAATAAAGCACTAATGACACAAAGAAATTATCTAAATTAATATTGTGTTTTAATAAGACAACCAACATGAATACCTTACATTCATCTCTATTTTAACATCTGGGTCCTATTTTTAGCTAACTTCCTTTTCCATATTTTTGTTTCTCATACACTATGAATAATTCTTTCACATGATATATTTACTGCATTATCGTGGCCCACTTATAAGCATCACTTTGGAAGACTAAACAAATTGAGTCCATTCAATCTTTCTGCACAAATGACATTTTCAAAGACAAATTGAAAAAAAAAACAATTCATTTAGTATAAGACACAACAAAAATGTCATAAAAACTGGATGCAAAGTCAAACCAAGCAAGCTTGTATTTTTTTATTATTATCTTCCCAAAATGGAAAGGAAAATAGAAAATACAAGAACTTTAATTTTTTGAGACCAGTCTGGGAAACTGTAATTACATTAGCAACATCCAACAGTGTTATCAACACTGAGCAATTTCTCTCATCTCAACACAGCAGCCGACTCAGAAAATCACACCTTCCAGCTCATGGGATTTGTGACACTTAGTAATGCATGTGTAATTAGGTAAAAATAGTTATTACTGCAAGTTTTATTTTGATTTGCTTCTGTATTTCTCTGAAGGAAAAATGTACTCATGGACCTACTCCTGCTGCTTCAAGAAGACTACGGCTGGGCCCTTTTTGAAGGAGTATATAGCATGACATTTTTAAATTCCAGTCACCCAAGTGCTACCATATTCCTGACATGGAAGAAATGGTGCCAGCAGAATCCCTGGGAGTTCTTTTCCCCCTTACAAAGCAGCTGGAGCTTCTGGAAGATCCCTAATCACCTTCTCTTGACCCGATCTCTTTGCCTCCACTTATGCTTATTTCTTGCCCTCTTGGATACACTTTCAGAATACATTCCTAAAATATAAATCATATGATATTCCTCCTCTGCTCAAAAACCTACCATGGCTTTTTATTGCTGATTGCTTAAAGTCTAAACTTCCAGCATCCATCCAGAGATTAATTCATTAGGCTATCTAGTTCCATCCTCTCGGTAATATTTATTTTCCTCTTCTCTATATCTTGAATACTTTGCTTTTGTCTTGCTTGAGACCAGCCTTGGTGTTTTTGCTGATGCTATGTTTCCTTCCTGAACTGCCTTTTCTTCTCCCTTCAGCCTATTCTTCCTGCAGTTCTCACTCACCCATGAGGCCTTCTCTCTTTTTCCTCCTATCATTCAGAGGGAAGCCTTTTCTGCAAGAAAGGAGCAAAGATATACCAAGGCAGAAGGGGATTAAAGGTGGAAAAGTTTATCTCTCATCTTTAATTCTGTGTAGTCCAAATATATAATAGTTATTAATACATTTCATTCCATGTCCGGCTCCACCTAGAGGGCCCATGGCATATTAAACTTGAGAAAAGTTCCTTCTTTCTTCCAAAGCCCCAAGTCCTTCTCTCATGCTCCCTCTCTCCAATGTCACCATATACTTAAGATGTTCAAAGTTAAAAATTCAAATATTATCCCTCAAAATTATTTTCTCTCCTTTGTTGCCCATGTGCTCACCAAGAACTTTCATTTCTGACCTTCAGTGACCCTGAACGTCTCTCCCTCCTCTCTTATTCACTGTTACTGCCTTAGTTGAACTTTCAACATTTCTCTACAGATTCTCTGCAGCAGTCTCCCAACAGATGCAAGACCTCAAGCCTCATCCACACTCAGATGCTTAATTCATCTTCCATAGTCATCTTTGTTCTGACGAAAAATGTCTGATCATTTAATGAAAAAATCCAGCAGTAACATTTCATTGCTTTTCATGTATGATTCAAACTTTGTAATTGAACTACCAAGTTTTCTCTTATCTATCCCTGTTTCTTCTCCAGCATCCTTTCTCCCTCTTACTCTCTGCCTTATCCTCCCCTAACACTTGACCCTGAACATGAAAATGTCCTTATGGCGCACACCACTCTCTCTACCTACAGCGTGTTACCTCTTCTCTCCTCCTAAACATCCCCTACTCAAACTTCAAAACTCATTTCAGATATCGAATCTGAGGAAGTTTCCAGAACACTCATCAATCTCAAGTTTCAGTAACATTCTTTTTCTCTGTGTGTGCTTAATTCTATCATAGCACTTAAATATAAGTTTTCATGTTGGTCTCTCAAAATGAAGTATGAACAACTTGAAGGCAAAACACCTAGCATCTAGCATAGCATTTGACCAAAATGAAACTTTCTTCATAAATAATTACAAATTCAAGAATATATAGCATGTTATCTTACATTTCTCATATGACTTTAAATTTTTTTTCACTGGTCTACATATGTGAGTATGTCCTTCTAAGATTATAAGGATTTTGACAATCAAGGACTCAGTGTCTCTAAAACTGCACTGGAATAACCATACACATGAGGGAGTTTGATAGATACACTAGGGTTCATGACAGAGAGTAAGAGATCTAACATGTCGACTGATCAAGATGCTACATTTGCACCTTTATTCTTCCTTTCTGCTCAGCCTTTAATGGATACATCTTTGGCTTATTGAGCAGAAGTGTAATCATTTCTCAGGACATCACTTTCAGGTCCCGCCAAGGGCACCCATCAACAGAGCCCATCATCAGCTGCGGTTGACCAGAGCTCTAATTTGGCCGTTATCACTGAACTCTTTTGTAAGAAAGGTTGACTAAGCAGTGACCTTGTCTGTTTCATAAGATATAGAGAGCACTCCCTCTAAACTCCCATAAGTTTCAAGACCTTCCTTTCTTTTTAATGTCTGGGAGCTGTAGATGAGGTATAAATAACCACTGAGGAAATGATGTGATAAAGACATAATAGTAGATCAACAATCCAACAGGCTAGAATTCTGTTTTTGATGAAACTATTAAAATCAGACAAATCTATTGGCATAGCAGTTTCAATGTCTTAAACTTACACAGAATTTAGAATGCAAAAAGCAATTGTGTGATTCAGTAAAAGAAATGTAGAAACTGAAATACATACAAAAGCTCATCTACTCTCAAACAAATCCAGTTTCACGTAGTTTTTGAACATTTGGTGAACCTGGGACTCGATCATGTTTTTGTGATAATTCAAAGCATGGTATTTCCCATGTTTTTGCCAAATCCCAATATTGCATTATATCATATGGTTCCTCCATACCAGTCAAATTGCTCCACAACTTGTTCCTCGATGCTTGTTCAAAACTTCTCAAGAGCCGGGCTCGGTGGCTCAGACTGTAATCCCGCGCCTTTGGGAGGCTGAGGTGAGTGGATTGCCTGAGCCCGCGGGTTTGAAACCCACCTGGGCAGTGAGACCTCATCTCTACCATAAATAAAAAATCAGCCGGGCGTGGTAGCACATGCCTGTAAGTCCGGCTACTTGGAAAGCTGAGGCGGAAAGGA